>NC_090647.1:549352728-549438341 GCF_040937935.1 Hyperolius riggenbachi
AAAAAGTGGATGGAGTCAAAAACAGATTTTTCTGGGAAATTGTAAACTGCAGCCCTTCTTCGCTGTTAATGGCAGGGTTCTCAAACTTAGCATAGCTGGTTACTGGGTGACTGGGATTAATATCCAGGAGAGTGGGTGGAGCCTAAAAAGGCCAATCAAAATTCACCTGTTGATTTTCAAGGGGAATATTAAAATTGCTGCCATTCTTGCACTGTTAATGGCACAAGCCTCAAACCTGGTACAGTTGGTCATTGGGTGACTGGGGTTCAAATTCAGAAAAGGGGACAGAGCCACAAACAGTCAATCAGATTTGTTTCATTTTATGGGAAAATACAAATGATTGATGCCAAGGACCCAAAAGCTCACAAACTTGGTCATTGAGTGTTTGTGCGTTAGGGTTAGAAAAAGTAGGCGGAGCCAACACCAGTCAAATACATACACGGGCAATGTCATCAGTGGGTGGAGACAAATACAAATTTCACTGGGAAAACGTAAACTGCAGCCATTCTTACACTGTTAATGGCAGGGTTCCTAAACTTTGCACAGTTGGTCAATGGGTGACTGGGATTAATATTCAGAAAAGTGGGTGGAGCCTACAAAAGTGAATCAAACTTTACCTATTGCTTTTCAAGGGGAATATTTAATTGCTACCATTCTTGCACTGTGAATGGCACAGGCCTCAAACCTGGTACAGTTGGTCATTTGGGTGACTGGGGTCCAAATTCAGAAAAGGGGGTGGAGGCACAAACAGCCAATCAGATTTTTTTTTCATTTCAATGCAAATTATTGATGGCAAAGCTCACAAACTTGATCATTGAGTAACTGTGTGTTAGGGTTAGAAAAAGTGGGCGGAGACAACACCAGCCAAATATATTCCCGGGCAATTTAGCTAGTTTTTTATAATAAAGGCCTTCTATATTGTTAAACCGGTTGTAGTGCAGTTTTCTTAGGGCCAGTCCTTTTCTTTTGTTTGTGACTTCCCATATCTATTGGCCTTTTCTGCACACAATCTTAAAGTGAACCAGAGACGAAGCACCCTCATGTATTTTACCATATACAGTGATGTTAAAAACTATTTGCCCCCTTCCTGATTTCTTATTCTTTTGCATGTTTGTCACACTTAAATGTTTCTGCTCATCAAAAACGTTAACTATTAGTCAAATATAACATAATTGAACACAAAATGCAGTTTTAAATGATGGTTTTTATTATTTAGTGAGAAGAAAAACTCCAAATCTGCATGGCCCTGTGTGAAAAAGTGATTGCCCCCCTTGTTAAAAAAATAACTGTGGTTTATCACACCTGAGTTCAATTTCTGTAGTCACCCCCAGGCCTGATTACTGCCACACCTGTTTCAATCAAGAAATCACTCAAATAGGAGCTATCTGACACAGAGAAGTAGACCAAAAGCACCTCAAAAGCTAGACATCATGCCAAGATCCAAAGAAATTCAGGAAGAAATGAGAACAAAAGTAATTGAGATCTATCAGTCTGGTAAAGGTTATAAAGCCATTTCTAAAGCTTTGGGACTCTAGGGAACCACAGTGAGAGCCATTATCCAAAAATGGCAAAAACATGGAACAGTGATGAACCTTCCCAGGAGTGGCCGGCTGACCAAAATTACCCCAAGAGCGCAGAGAAAACTCATCCGAGAGGCCACAAAAGACCCCAGGACAACATCTAAAGAACTGTAGGCCTCACTTGCCTCAACTAAGGTCAGTGTTCACAACTCCACCATAAGAAAGAGACTGGGCAAAAACGGCCTGCATGGCAGATATCCAAGGCGCAAACCACTTTTAAGCAAAAAGAACATTAAGGCTTGTCTCAATTTTGCTAAAAAATATCTCAATGATTGCCAAGACTTTTGGGAAAATACCTTGTGGACCGACGAGACAAAAGTTGAACTTTTTGGAAGGTGCGTGTCCCGTTACATCTGGCGTAGAAGTACCACAGCATTTCAGCAAAAGAACATCATACCAACAGTAAAATATGGTGGTGGTAGTGTGATGGTCTGGGGTTGTTTTGCTGCTTCAGGACCTGGAAGGCTTGCTGTGATAGATGGAACCATGAATTCTACTGTCTACCAAAAAATCCTGAAGGAGAATGTCCGGCCATCTGTTCGTCAACTCAAGCTGAAGCGATCTTGGGTGCTGCAGCAGGACAATGACCCAAAACACACCAGCAAATCCACCTCTGAATGGCTGAAGAAAAACAAAATGAAGACTTTGGAGAGGCCTAGTCAAAGTCATGACCTGAATCCTATTGAAATGTTGTGGCATGACCTTAAAAAGGCGAGTCATGCTAGAAAACCCTCAAATAAAGCTGAATTCCAACAATTCTGCAAAGATGAGCGGGCCAAAATTCCTCCAGAGCGCTGTAAAAGACTCGTTGCAAGTTATCGCAAACGCTTGATTGCAGTTATTGCTGCTAAGGGTGGCCCAACCAGTTATTAGGTTCAGGAAGCAATTTCTTTTTCACACAGGGCCATGTAGGTTTTAAATTCGTTTTTATTATTTAGTGAGAAAAAAAATAATTTAAAACTGCATTTTGTGTTTAATTATGTTATCTTTGACTAATAGTTAACGGTTTTTGATGAGCAGAAACATTTTAAGTGTGACAAACATGCAAAAGAATAAGAAATCAGGAAGGGGCAAATAGTTTTTCACATAACTGTATATCAGTGGGAACATTAGAGAAAACCCCTACCCTGCTCTCTGTTTCATTATTTACTGTTCAGATTGCTTCTTATCAGCCCAGATGAAATTCCAGACTGAGCATTTAGTCTGACTTTGCTATGATGACTCAGCTATAATGGTTCCTGAGCAGAGCCAGGAGGGGGCATGCTTGAGCTTGAAAAGACAGCACAGAAGACAGACTCGGCTATAAATATTCTTGAACAAAGCCAGACTGAATGCTCAGTCGGGGATTTTATCAGGGCTGGTAAGAAGCAGGCTAAACAGTAAATCATGAAACAGAGAGCAGGGTAGGTGTTTTCTCTAATGTTCCCACTGATATATATGGTAAAATACATGAGGGTGCTTCGTCTCTGGTTCCCTTTACTGTATTGGTCATAAATAAGCCTTGGTTATTATTGATGGTGCTTGTCCTTTGCTTTTTGGTGGTATTTCTTCATACCCCTCCATGTTACCAACTTGTGAAATCATCTTTGTTTCCCAACAAGTTACCTGCAGTACAGTGCTGATATTTACACTATATATATATATATATATATATATATATATATATATATATATATATATATATATATATATATATATATATATATATATATATATATATATAGCGTATTCACCAATGTTATGGCTGTACTTGTGATTTTCAAACAGTCAGATCATTTATGTTTATGTATAATTTTGCTTTTCTTCAAATGTTAAAACAAAAGAAGATAAATGATGGAAGAAAGGACATGTTTGCAATGAAAAAAATCACTTAAAGGGATCTAGGCAGCTCCTGGCTTCAAATAGCTGAAAGGGCTGCCATGTTTGAGAAGTACAACCCCCTGCTACCTCTCCACTGCCATTATCTAGGCTAGGTGTGAAATTCTTCAAGTGTGACTGTTTTCTGTTTGAAGTACAGCAGCAAAGGCTCAGGGTTTGTGGTCAATTAAGGGCCCATTTCCACTATCGCGAATTCGCATGCGTTTTTCGCATGCAAATTCGCATAGCATTAGAAGTGAATGGGACTGTTTCCACTTGTCAGGATTCCTTTGCGTTTTTCTGTGCAGAGAAAATTCGCATGGCAGAGCCATCAGAATTCGCATACCGCATTCCCCTATGCGAATCGCATGCAATGTATTTAATAGGACATTTTTTCATGTGAAATCGCATAGAAACAATGGAAAATCACACCAGCACTGCCATGGTTAAATTCGCATACATCGTCATCCATGCAAATTCGCATGAAAATTCGCATAGACCCGCATGCGAATTTTTCCCGTGACGATTCCCACCGCACAAGAGGAATTGCAGCCTAAGGGCTCGTTTCCACTATCGCGAATCCGCATGCGTCCAATGCATGCGGATTCGCACATGGTATGCAAGTGGATGGGCCTGTTTCCACTGTTGCATTGGTGATGTGCGTTTTTTCAGCGGTGAAAAAACGCACAAAAGAGCCAACTATTTAGCCTGAGAGTGGAATGCATGCGAATCGCATGCAATGTATTTAATAGGGAAATCGCATGCGTTTTCCCCATGCGTTTTTTCCTGCGAATTCGCATAGGTACGATGTAAATTCACACAGGCAGTGACATGGCTAAAATCGCATATACCCTCACCTATGCGAATTCGCGGCAAAAACCGCATGGGGAATCGCATCCGCATGCTATTTTATCAGCGGTGGAATCCAGGCGATTCCGCACCGCAACAGTGGAAACGAGCCCTAAGTCTAATGAGGTGATTTCTTATCTGCCTTCCATCATCTGTTGCTTCTGTCTGTCCTTTCACAAATGAAGAGGTGCCTATTTTAACCCTTAAATGTAAAAAGATGAGGTAAAATCAAAGGTGTGTTTTGTTTTTGTTTTTTTGTTTTTTATAATAAACCACATTTTTAGAATGCATTTTTAATTTGCTATAGAGCTGCTCTGGGTGTTAAAAATGATTTCCTACTGTGTCTTGCATGAGGTATGACTGGATGTGTGGTAGGGGGCTGCCTGGAGATGTGGTGAAGGTATTAGGCCCCGTTCACACTTGCGTTTTGGCAAGTAAACGGACCGGATCCTGATCGGATCCTGACCTGATCCTGATCAGAACCGTACGGTTCCGATCCGGATCCGGTCCGTTTGTATCAGGCATGTATCAGGCTGCCATCCGGATCCGTGGGCAAAAAATAGCGAAATTTTAAGAAAAAAATGTTGGGGTCAGCAGAAGGTGCACCTGGTGCACCTGTAGAATCAGGTTCCTCCGCTGTAGGCCTCACCTCCACCTCCGACATTCTGCCAAACAGCTCCAGCACGTCTGTCACTGCTGCTCCACTCCAGACATGCTTGGCCCATGTGTCCCCATCCGAAATGGCCGCTTGGATACGCATAGGAAGTGGGGTAGAACGTCAGGTTTTTGTAGGCAGTGTGTTCTGTGCCTTCCGTTTCCCATTGGTTTCTGTGTTCCGGATGGTGCTGTCAGGCTCAGGTCCGGCTCCGGTCCGGGTGCGTGGGCCGGAGATCCAGACCCAAAAAATAGCGCATGTTGGAAAAGAGTCCGGAGTCCAGGTCCGATCCTGCTCCGGTACGTACGGAACGGAAGCGTGTGAACGTCTGCATAGACTTTACATTGCTATGCGGAACGTACGTTCCATTTGTACAGTATGCGGTCCGGATCAGATCCGGAAAATCCGGATAGCGAACGCTAATGTGAACCGGGCCTTTTGCTAGGTACATACCATTTTCTGGCAGATTCACCTGCCAGATTGTTTCAAACCCCACCCCCCACCCCCTTTCAAGCCCCCTGGGATATTTTCCCGGTCCAGGAATCAGGTCTCTGTGTGCTGACATCACAGGACCATGGTGCTGACATCACACTGTGGGAGGGGTTTCACCACAATATCAGCCATACAGAGCCCCCGATGATCCGTTTGCAAAAAGGAAAAGATTTCTTATTGGAAAGGGGTTATCCGCTACTGATTGGGATGAAGTTCAATTATTGGATACAGTTTCTCTTAAAAGTATTGAATTTAAAACCACATGAAGTCAAAATCTTGCTGATTTGTCATGTAGCTTTTCGGTAAATTACCCATTACCAAATGTGAATTACGGAAAGAAGTCTAAAACATGAATGCAGTATTTCATCGGCCATTTCACCCCCCCCCCCCCCCCCAATATGTTTCTTAGTGAAATGAAGCCTGTCTGTTGTGTGTCTTGGCAGAAGGGGTCGTACCTCTGTCCTTTGACCCATCCCTGACTTTGGAAGCGGTAAGGAGGAAGAACCCCGCGGTGATAGATGGACGATATCACCCGGACCAATGCAAAGCTCAGCAGCGTGTGGCCATTCTGATCCCGCATCGGAACCGGGAGAAGCATCTCCTCTACCTGCTGGACAATCTCCACCCCCTTCTGCAGCGTCAGCAGCTGGACTACGGCATCTACGTCATCCACCAGGTGAGGCCACACCTACCCACAGCGCAGGCCCTGCCCATTTTGGTGCCCAAGACGAGGCGTGGAGCCCTTAACCTACATATTGATGGAGCAGAGTGGTCTGTACACGCAGATAGGCACCCAGCAAAACAAGTTAGAACTCTTTAGTGATGATAGCCATGCAGAGATAAATACTGTATTTTTTGGACTAGAAGACTCACTTTTTCTCCCCCAGAAGTGTGTGGGGGGGGGGGGGGAAATGTTATTGCATCTTCTAGTCCACATGCAGGGAGTTCCTGACTTGTGACTGCCTGCCAATACCAACCTCCAACCTGCCGCAATGTCGGGAACTCCCTGTACTGTGCCCATGCAGAGGAGGACACAGGGGCATAGAGGAGGACACAAAGGGACATAGAGGAGGACACAAAGGGGCATAGAGGAGAACACAAAGGGACATAGAGGAGAACACAAAGGGACATAGAGGAGGACACAAAGGGGCATAGAGGAGGACACAAAGGGGCATAGAGGAGGACACAAAGGGGCATAGAGGAGGACACAAAGGGGCATAGAGGAGGACACAAAGGGGCATAGAGGAGGACACAGAGGGGCATAGAGAAGGACACAGAGGGGCATAGAGGAGGACACAAAGGGGCATAGAGGAGGACACAAAGGGGCATAGAGGAGGACACAAAGGGGCATAGAGGAGGACACAAAGGGGCATAGAGGAGGACACAAAGGGGCATAGAGGAGGACACAGAGGGGCATAGAGAAGGACACAGAGGGGCATAGAGGAGGACACAAAGGGGCATAGAGGAGGACACAAAGGGGCATAGAGGAGGACACAAAGGGGCATAGAGGAGGACACAAATGGGCATAGAGGAGGACACAAATGGGCATAGAGGAGGACACAAATGGGCATAGAGGAGGACACAAATGGGCATAGAGGAGGACACAAATGGGCATAGAGGAGGACACAAATGGGCATAGAGGAGGACACAAATGGGCATAGAGGAGGACACAAATGGGCATAGAGGAGGACACAAAGGGGCATAGAGGAGGACACAAAGGGGCATAGAGGAGGACACAAAGGGGCATAGAGGAGGACACAAAGGGGCATAGAGGAGGACACAAAGGGGCATAGAGGAGGACACAAAGGGGCATAGAGGAGGACACAAAGGGGCATAGAGGAGGACACAAAGGGGCATAGAGGAGGACACAAAGGGGCATAGAGGAGGACACAAAGGGGCATAGAGGAGGACACAAAGGGGCATAGAGGAGGACACAAAGGGGCATAGAGGAGGACACAAAGGGGCATAGAGAAGGACACAGAGGGGCATAGGGAGGGACACAGAGGGGCATAGAGGAGGACACAAAGGGGCATAGAGAAGGACACAGAGGGGCATAGGGGGGGACACAGGAGGTATAGGGGGCATGAGGTACAAAGGGGGCATAAGCCATAAGATGCCCCTTCACCATGGATGCACCAGGTTTAGTGTATATATTTTTTTCCACACCTGGCTTTTGTCCTCTAAACCTAGGTACGTCTTAAGGTGGCCACACACCATACAATTTTTAAAATATCTGTTCAATTTAAGAATTGCAATTGTAACATTTCAAAAATATGACCAATGTGCCACACAGGTATTTTTCCCTAATTATGTTAAAAACGATTGGAAACTCTGACAAAATTGCTAGGGTGTGTATATTAATAAATTGACAATCTCACACACCATACAATCTTTTTAGAGAGATTGAAGAAAAATATCTGGCATTCCGGATCGATAAAAATCGAAGAAAACTGGAAATCCGATCGGATTTTTTAGTCGAATGGGAAAAAAAAGTTCTTTTTTTTTTTTTTTTTTTATTCGTTTTATCGAATGGCCAGATCATTTTATTGTATCGTGTGTGTGTGTGGCCACCTTTATAGTCCGCATCTTATAGTCCGAAAAATACGGTACATACACCACCATCAGGAAATGCAGCTTACTTAGAATAGAGAGGAACACAGAGTGAATACAGGAAATAACAATGCCACAGAGATGATCACCATTACCTTTTACACACAGTGACATCTTGTAGGTGTTTTACTGTACTGCATTTTAGGTAATACTGTTGATACTTCCAACACATATAAGTTTTTAGCAATGAAAGGCGATAACCTGAAAAATCGCAAAACACAGAATTGGATTGAATGTGCGGGAACAAGGTGAAAAATCGCATGTGCAGTTTGCAGCAGTAGGAGTGTGCGCTGTTGAGATTGGCAGCAACTAATTTGATTGGGCTATTTTCAAGTTGCATTGTATTTATGTGCATACAGCAGTTTCATGTTGTCTATAATGCTAGGTACACACTGAGATTTTCTGACAGACTTACTGTCAGATCAATTATTTCCAACATGTCCGATCTGATTTCCGATCAATTTCCGAAGTTAGCGGGAAATTGATCGGAAAATGAATGGAAATAATCGATCTGGTAGTAAATCTGCCAGAAAAGCTCTTTCTTGGGCGGGAATCGCACTATTCCCGCTCACGGAAAACCGCTAGCGGTTCTGCAAGAACCGCTACACAATGTAGCGAGTGGCAGTGTTCTCACTGCCGCGGTTGCGGTTAGCGATAACCGCAACCGCGCTGCATGCAGCGGTTTGCCGGCGACGAGCGTTCCGCGATTTGCGAACGTGATTAGCATGCATAGCACGCTAATCGCGATCGCTCCAAAACTGCCGCAGTGTCCAGTGATTTTTCTGCGCTTATCGCGGGAAAATCACTCCCGCAAGTTTTGCGATTTTAAGTGTGAACGGGCTCTGCGTGTGTACCAAGCATTAGGGAAGACCGAAATCTTCAGACAGCAGACTGGAGTACTCAACGTTTACTGTGGATCAGGGCAGTTATTCAAAATGAGTAAGGCTATGTTCACATCATAAATCGCAGGCGCGATCGCAAAGTGCTGAGCGTTATTGTGCGCAATTTTTTTCAAGCGTTTTCTGAGCGTTGGGCGCTTTTTGATGAGCGATTAAGATTTTCACTTCCTGACGTCAGTTAGGAAGTGAACTCTTTGACCCGTAAAATAATAAATACAATGTATTAATTCTTAAAAGCGCTGGGGAAATCGCTATATAAAGCGCTTTTTCAAAAGCTTATCGAATTCCCTAATACCTTCCATTGAGCCAAAGCGCTCAGAAAATGGTGCAGGCAGCACTTTGGTGAGCGGATCGGAATCGAACCGCTCAGATGTGAACTCTCTCATAGGGAATCATTGCACAGGTTGCAAAAAGTGTGATTTGAGTTTGCCTGCAGACTAAAGGTGCGTACACACATGCGACTATAGTCGTTTGAAACGATCGTTCCCCGATCATTTCAAACCACGATCGTTTAAAAAAAAGCAGCCAACGGCCCTTAAGTCTAACGACGGACGAGCTAGATCGTAGCTTGGCGGATTTTTTTTCCAACGACGATCGTTTGCAAAAGTAGTACATCGTTGGAAACGGTCGTTCGTACTAGGCTTGACATGCGCATTTCGCTATTTCTCCATGGAACTTCTCATTTTTATGCGCAGGCGCAATAGTTGCTTTCTGTGATGTAACGTTCGTTCTAACGATCAGATCGCTACACACCTTTTAAAACTAACTTTACTTAGGTCGTTCTTTCATCAATTAAAAGTTTGTTCGTCGTTGACAACGAACGATCGTTGTCGCATGTGTGTACGTAGCTTAAGACCGGAAGATAATTGTAAAGCCATGATTTGTGTTCCTGGAAATTCTAGTAGAAAATTGGAGAGTCTCGTTACATGTGTTAACAATCAAAAAAATAAAAATTCAGTTAGTTTGAACTACATTTATTAGTCAGAACCAAGCAGCAGTTCGGGGTGACCCAAACCACTAGGAACGTATAGGGGGATAAGTAGTGTTGCTGAAATCCGATCCGGATAGTAGCTATTCGGATTTCATCAGGTTAAACTAAAATCACCTGGGCGGGGGGGGGGGGGGTTAATCTTACCTATCATGACGTCTTCTTCTTCCGTCCCTCGGCGTCTCCCACAATGCGGTCCAATCCGGCGTCACGTCTTCCTCCTTCAACCCAGAAGGAGGAAGTGTTTTTAGTCACGTGACGCCGGATTGGAGCGCATTGTGGGAGGCGCCGAAGGACGGACGAAGAAGATGTCAGACAGGTAAGATTGACCCCGCACAGGTTTACTGGGAGATATCCGGATAGCAACTATCCGGGTATCTCCCGGTTCCGGATTTGAGCAGCCCTACAAATTATCCCTTTTCACCCCTGTAAGCAAGGCTAGCATCCAGAACCGCTGGTGTATAGCAAGCCTATAGCTTTAAATGGGGTTGGTGTGGCTGTGTAATATTTAAAGCTATAGGCTTGCTATACACCAGCGGTTCTGGATGCTAGCCTGGCTTACAGGGGCAAATGGGGATAATTTGCATATTCAGTAGTGGAGCATTGTGGGTAACCACAAATGTTCACTTATAGCTGAATTATTGCAAGTTTCCTTCTGTTTTAAGAAGGCAAATTTTACCAAGCTTTTAGTAGTCAGGGATGGATTTTTACTTTTTACTGCCCATTGCCCACTATCATCAGCTGCTCCCGGACCGACAGCATCCCAAAGTGACATGATGGCAGGGATTAGATTGTAAGCTCCTCTGAGGACAGTTAGTGACAGGATGGCAGGGCTTAGATTGTAAGCTCCTTGGCGAGCGGCACATTCGGTGAGTGACAGGCAGCTTAGAGATCACTGTAAGTTCCGGTTCACTGCCCCTTTATCCCCGAGTGCCAGATCCGGCTGCTGGTAGCCACCCACCCCTATGTGCAAACTATGTGTAGCAGGATGAAAGTTCTGCTGCCCACAGCCCGCCCTTTGCTTTCCTGGTTCCCTAGACCATGGCCTTTGCGGCCTTGCCTGAAATCCAGCCATGTTAGTAGTAGTAATTATTCCAATAGTAGTGATTATCCCAATACAACTTCTCCATGTATATTAATGATCAGTTAAAGTGAAGCTGAATCAGAATTTCCTCTCTGCTCTAAAAGATAAGCAACAGCATTATAACCTTTTAAAGCGGTATTGTCACCATAAAAATCAAATTTCAACAGCAACTGGTCTGAGTGTATTAAGTGATAAAGATGCTAATCCTGCATTCAAAACTTTTAAAACTTTTTCTGCTGTTATGATTTGGAGTTATCACATACTTAATGAGCACTGGCCCTTTAGTAGTCGGTGCCAAAGAATTGCATGCTGGGGGTTCTTTTTATCTATAATCTATTCCTCCTCTTTCCTTTATTTCCCTGCCAGCTGCTTATCTGAAACCTAATCCCCTAATCACTTGTGTTTACAAGCAAGGCTCTGGGTCGACTCAGCGATTGGAGGAGACAAGAAAAAAAGTAAAGGGCAGAAATGACATCACGAGTTAGCCTTAACTGTGGGCAAAAGACATGGCCCCCACCAGGAACAGAATTATCGTAATTTACTATATAACGTTCACTTAAATCAAAACGTGGACAGTATAGTACAGGCATGGGCAAACTCGGCCCTCCAGCTGTTACAGAACTACAAGTCCCACAATGCATTTGTCATGTCTTCTTGACTGTGGCTGTCAGACTCCTGCAATGCATTGTGGGACTTGCATTGCCAAGTTTGCCCATGCCTGGTATAGTACATGTGTTATATAAGTAGATCAAGTATTTATCTACTTACATATGCGTTTTTTTCCCTGGCATAGTATGGCTGATCCTACTGCTTTAAAAGACAACTGTAAGCTGGAAAAAAAAAATACTTACCTGGGGCCTCTACCGGCCCCCCGCAGGATGTCCTGTGCCCGCTCCAGGACAAAACGATCCTCCGGTCCCCGCCGCGGCTCTCTCCCAGATTTTGCAACTTTAATGTTGCGGGCCACTGCGGCTGTGTGTCCCTTGGGGCTCACATCCTCGCTCACGTCGCTGGGAGCATCATACGCAGGCGCAGTACGTTCCCGCGACGCGAGTATAAGCAAGGACGACGTGGCCAGGGCCACACAGCCGCAGTGGCCAGCAACATTAAAGTCGCAAAATCTGGGAGTGAGCCGCGGCGGGGATCGGAGGATCGTTTTGTCCGGGAGCGGGCACAGGACATCCTGCGGGGGGCCAGTAGAAGCCCCAGGTAAGTATTTTTTTTTCCAGCTTACAGTTGTCCTTTAAAGAGAAACTATTAGCTATAAAATGCCAAATACTTGCTCTACTTACATAGCAGATGTATTGTAGTGTCCAAGTTTTTGATTTCTGTGATTCTTATGTTTGTAAATTAGAAGGCTCCTGTTGCTGGCAGGGGCCACCCCCCCCCCCCCCCCCCGCATCCCCCTCCTCCCCACACTGACTCTGTGCACAGCGGGGAGGAATAAATGCAGCAGCCACAGACTCGCCTACTAATAGATCCAAGCGCTGTCATTCCCATCTATTCTCTGCACTACTGTCGGTGGCAGTGCAGAGAGTATAGTAAGGAACTGCAGCGCCTGGAACCATTATTCCGTGAGTCTGTGTGCGCCGCCTTTATACTTCCCCAATATTCAGTGCGGGGAAGTGGGAGAATGCGGCGGCAGAACGGCAGAGGGGGGCGGGGGGGACGTGGACATGCCACTGGAGGAGGGGGCAGAGGACAGTGACAGGAGATGGCCTCTGTCCCCCCTCCATGCGCTCTAACAGCGGCTGTGACCACCGCAGACCAGGGGAGACCAGGTGGCCAATTGCAGCGCAGTGAGCTGAGTGACAGAGGCTTCAGCCAATCGGGGTGATTCAGCATGCCTGTCACTTCTCTTTTGCGTCTGCATACCATCTTAGAGCCTGGGGGCATGGGGAGAGGAATCTACAAAGAAAAAAAAGTAAGAATGATTTTAAATTGCCTGGTTAGCATCCTTTCTACTGCTCTATCAGCCTGCAGTAGAGAACTTATTGTGTATTTTATGCCTAACAGTTACTCTTTAAAGAAAAAAAACATTTGACAAATCCTGCAATAAATCTGCAGTGTCTACTTCATTCTTTCATGGAAACAGACATATTGTTAACATTCTGTGTTTACAAATTAGCTACTCTGCCGAGGCAGCCAGCTGACACAGGTGAGATAAGAAATTACACTTGTGATTAGACACAGATGAGGGGGAATTAGACGGGCTAAACTCTCAATACGTACAGGGTGCAATTCTCTCTGCTTTCCTTCTGTCCTGTGCAAGAGTTCAGGTCCACTTTAATTACATTTTATAGCTCTCTCCTCATTGACCTGCTTCTCTCACCCCCTGCAGGCCGGAGATGGCAAGTTCAACCGAGCCAAGTTGCTCAATGTGGGATATTTAGAAGCACTTAAGGAGGAGAACTGGGACTGTTTTATCCTCCACGACGTGGATCTGGTGCCTGAGAACGACTTCAACACTTACCTGTGCGACACGGAGCCCAAACACCTGGTGGTGGGCCGCAACGCCACCGGATACAAGTAAGACTTCTAATGGTAAACTTTACATACAGACCCATGCCCAGCTCCCCCTCTCCGAACCTCCAACGACCTGCGCCGGACCGCCCCATGCATCTCCCACTCCCATGTAAGACTCAGGATTTCTCAAGAGCTGCCCCCACTCTCTGGAACTCCTTTGCACCACCCATCAGGTTCACCCCATCCTTTGACACCTTCAAACAAGCCCTCAAAATTCACCTTTTCAAGACCCCTCCCCCATCCCACTCGACGTCAGTGCCATAAATCGCTGTACCTAGTGTGCCCCCCTTCCTTTACCTTTCCTGCAGACTGACTTGGACTTATTTGTGGTCTCTTAGACTTAAAGGGATACTGTAGGGGGGTCGGGGGAAATGAGTTGAAGTTACCCGGGGCTTCTAATGGTCCCCCACAGACATCCTGTGCCCACGCAGCCACTCACCGATGCTCCGGCCCCGCCTCCAGTTCACTTCTGGAATTTCCGACTTTAAAGTCTGAAAACCACTGCGCCTGCGTTGCCGTGTTCTCGCTCCCGCTGATGTCTCACCTGCGCGGGCACAGGATGTCTGCGGGGGACCATTAGAAGCCCCAGGTAAGTTCAACTCCTTTTCCCCTGACCCCCCCCCCCCCCCTACAGCATCCCTTTAACTGACTTACCGTAATTCATTGTATAACTCACCTTAAAGGGGAGCCTAAACAAACATACTGTCAAGTTACACTAGTTATGTTAATTAAAATAGGTAATCTCTTACCCACCCTGTTTTAAAAAACAGGCAAATGTTTGTGATTTCATGGATACAACCATCTTTTTCATGGGGGCAGCCATATTTTTCATGGGAGCAGCCATCTTTTTGGTTGAAAGGAGGTGACCGGGAACATGAGACACAGTTCTAACTGTCCTGTGTCCTGATCACCCCTCCCAGCTGCCAGCGCTAGGCTTCAAATCTCAAATTCAAAATTTAAAAAAGCAGAAGGACAACATCAGAAATCCCATCATGCTTTGCACAGCATCATGGGAAAAAGGCCTGGGCAGTTTTCTTCTGTGCAGCTAAAAATGGGGCTTGGGTAAGAAAAACAAAGTTCTGGTGCTTTGAAACTGTTAAAGAAACACCTAGCCTTTTCAGTGCTGTTGAGTAGCTTTTTAGTCTGGAGGTTCACTTTAACTGACATTACTCATGGCTTAGCTCTCCTTATCTATTTATCTCATGAATTATACAATACAATAACATTTCTATAGCGCTTTTCTCCCATAGGACTCAAAGCGCTTAGGCTCTCTCAGATTCAGTAATTAGTAGGATGAAGTATTCACACAACAAAAGTTATATTTCTGCAAATGCCAAACTGAACAGGTGGGTTTTCAGTCTGGATTTAAACACGTCCAGGGATGGGGCTGTCCTGATCTGTTGAGGTAAGGAGTTCCAAAACGTAGGGGCAGCATGACAGAAGGCTCTGGGACCAAAAGTTTCCAAGTGGACTCTGGGTATGACTAGATTATTAGAACCTGTGGATCTGAGAATGCGGGGATTGCTACGCAGCTGTAACATATCTTTCATGTATCCAGGGCCTAGATTATTCAGGGATTTAAATGTCAGTAGGCCGATCTTGAATAGGACCCTCCATTCTATAGGTAGCCAGTGAAGGGAGTGCAGGACTGGCGTTATGTGGCAGTGACGGGGTTGGTTGGTTAATAGTCTGGCAGCAGTATTCTGTATCAGCTGTAGGCGGTACAAGACCTTTTTTGGAAGGCCAGTGTAGAGAGCATTGCAGTAGTCCAGTCGGGATGTGATGAAGGCATGGACTAAGGTTGGCAGATCTTCTGGGGGTATGAGGTGCTTGATTTTTGCAATGTTCTTCAGGTGAAAATAGGATGATTTCACCACAGCAGAGATTTGAGTTCTGAAGTTTAAATCCCCATCAATTAGAACTCCCAGGCTACGCACATGATCAGAGCTGCGTAGATCCGTGCCTCCTATTCCCAGTGGTGAAGACTGCAAGTTAAGTTGTTTTGTTATCATGCTCTGCCCTCCAATCAGAAGGACTTCAGTTTTTTCTGCATTTAGTTTCAGCCAGTTGTCATTCATCCATTGCTGTAGTTCACGTAAGCAGGCGTTTATAGTTAGAGTTGGGTCTGTCACACCAGGCTTGAAGGAAAGATATAGTTGGGTGTCGTCTGCATAGCAGTGGTATGTCAGGCCATGTTTTTGGATTAGTTTTCCCAGCGGTAACATGTAAATCGTGAAAAGCAGGGGAGAGAGGATTGAGCCCTGGGGCACCCCATACTTAAGTGTTACAGGGGTGGACAAGAAGGGCCCCATAGACACTTTGTGGGTTCTGCCACTCAAGAAGGATTGGAACCACTGAAATTCTATGCCATCAATGCCGCAGTATTCCTGTAGCCTGTTTATCAAGATGTCATGGTCAACTGTGTCAAAGGCTGCAGAAAGGTCTAGCAGTATGAGGATCGAGCACTCTCCTCTGTCTCTTGCCATGAGCAGGTGGTTGCATATTTGGATGAGGGCAGTTTCAGTGCTGTGGTGTTTCCTGAAGCCAGACTGGAATGGGTCATAACTGTTATTTTGTAGGATTCTGGCTTCTAGCTGGAGGTATACAGCTTTTTCAATTAGCTTGCCCAGAAAGGGGAGGTTAGAGACAGGTCTGTAGCTGGTCATTGCATCTGGGTCCAGGGAGGGTTTTTTGAGGAGAGGCCTGATGATTGCTTCCTTCAGTAAAGCAGGAAATATCCCTGATTGTAAGGAACAGTTAACAATTTTGAGCAATACCGGTACAAACAGGTCGGGGCAGTTCAACATGAACTGTGTTGGGCCAGGATCCAGGTCACAGGTAGTAAGGCGGACGTGAAGGAGGATGCTTGATGTGACTTCTTATTATTATCTCTCCTTATTATCTCTCCTTATTTGTTTATCTCCTGCATTAGCACTCCTTACAGTTAAAGTGAACCAGAGACGAAGCACCCTCTTGCATTTTACCATATACATCAGCGGGAACATTAGAGAAAACACCTAACTTGCTCTCTGTTTCATCCTTCACTGCTCAGCCTGCTTGTTATCAGCCCTGATAAAATCCCAGACTGAGCATTCAGTCTGGCTTTGCTCAGGAATCATTATAGCTGAGTCATTATAGCAGAGCCAGAAGGGGGCAGGCTTGGGCTTGAAAAAACATCAGAAAAGACCGACTCGGCTATATTGATTCCTGAGCAAAGCTAGACTTAAAGAGAATCTGTATTGTTAAAATCGCACAAAAGTAAACATACCAGTGCGTTAGGGGACATCTCCTATTACCCTCTGACACAATTTCGCCGCTCCTCGCCGCATTAAAAGTGGTTAAAAACAGTTTTAAAAAGTTTGTTTATAAACAAACAAAATGGCCACCAAAACAGGAAGTAGGTTGATGTACAGTATGTCCACACATAGAAAATACATCCATACACAAGCAGGCTGTATACAGCCTTCCTTTTGAATCTCAAGAGATCATTTGTGTGTTTCTTTCCCCCTGTTCTCATGCACTGAAGTTTCAGGCTGCTTGTTTCTTCCTGCAAACAACTTTGCCCTTGTCTGTAATTCTTCAGTATGTGAAAGCCCAGCCAGCTCAGAGGACGATTTATCCAGCTTGTAAAAGATAAGAGAGAAGAGAGAAGCTGCTCTAATCCTAAATAACACACAGGCAGTCTGCATAGAGGGGCCTGGAAGGGGGAGTTCATAGCAGAACCACAACACTGAAAAACTTGTCAGCCTTCCAGACACAGGCCGACAAGTCTGACAGGGGAAAGATACATTGATTTATTACAGAGACAGTGATAGTATAAAGTGCTGCAGTAAGCCAGAACACATTAGAATAGCTTTTTGAACTTGTAGGATGATAAAAAACAGGATGCAATTTTTGTTACGGAGTCTCTTTAAAGCTAATGTAACTCGGGTTCGTAAAAAAAAAAAAAAAGTCAGATACTCACCAAAGGAGAGGGAAGACTCGGTCCTAATGAGCCATTCCTCTCCCGGTGGCCCCGGTGCTGCGCTGGCTCCTCCGTTCTCGTTCCACGCCGAGGGGACTTCGGAAGTCTTCGGAAGCCGAGTCCTCCCGAAGACAGGCGGCGCACACGCGAGTGCGTCCTAGAGGGCGCGGGCCCGTGCGCAGTGTAGAGCGGCCCGTCTTCAGGAGCACTCGGGCTCCCAAAGCATTTCCGAAGCCTCCCTTCGGCCGGGAGACAGCGGTATTTGACCGAAACGGTTGAAAACCGCTACGGGGGAGCCAGGACAGCAGCGGGCAGGAGAGGAGAGAGAGTGCTCTATGGGACCCAGAGCCTCCCTCTCCTTATGTGAGTATCTGACTTTTTTTTTGTTTTTTTTTATACAACCCAGTTCCCATTAGCTTGAATGCTCATTTGGGGATTTTATCAGGGCTCAAACAAGCAGGCTGAGCAGTGAAGGATGAAACGGAGAGCAGGGTAGGCGTTTTCTCTAATGTCCCCACTGATAAATATGGTAAAATACATGAGGGTGCTTCGTCTCTGGTTCACTTTAAGGTGAAAAAGAAGTAACCTTTGTGAATCAACCCAATGTGTGTACCTAGCATAAGTGAACGCCTGTCGTAAACCATGCACGTTCAGTTATGCATTTGCTCGTATCGAAATGTTCACTATGCATGTTATGCGTGTCATATATTAGCTCAGAGGGATTTGACTTTGACAAGGTTGGGAGTTATGTATCTAACTAGCCTTACCCAGCAGGCAAAGGTGACAGCTGTGCACATTTCTTCAGTGACCTATTGTTCCATCAGATGTGACGGGCGGTGGCGCCAGGGGGTAGCAATAGCAACTGCTATGGGGCCAGGAGAAGAGGGGGCCCAAGTGGTACTTCTTGTGTTCACTATTAACTCTCTCCTTTTTTTTTTCTATCTTCTGACTTTATCTCAGTGTCCATGAACTATACACAGTGTGGATGGATGGTGTAATGGTTAAGAGCTCTGCCTCTGACACAGGAGACCAGGGTTTGAACCTCGGCTCTGCCTGTTCAGTAAGCCTGCACCTATTCAGTAGGAGACCTTGGGCCAGTCTCCCTAACACTGCTACTGCCTATAGAGTGTGCCCTAGTGGCTATTTGTCTTTTCTTGTCTTGTACATTGCATGGAAATGTAAATTGCCCAGCGGGGATCGCCTGATACCGGATACAGGTGCTGGCCGGCTGCTTGAGCAACCAACAAAAAAAAGCACATAGCCTCCCGGGCTCCTAGCGGCTTTCTGTGCATGGAAGCTGGAGAGTCAGCTGACCTGCATCAGGTCATGTGACAGACCGACTTGCATGCACAGACACTGGGAGCTGCTAGGAGCCCAGGAGGTGATGCTGGACATCGTTGGAGGATCGATGAGTATTTTATGGCAGCCCAAAACCCCCCAGAACAGAGCCGAGACAAGGTCCTCCAGCACCAAGGCTGAGCCACTAAAGTGCGCCCCTCCATCCCTCCCACCCCAGCCGTCACACACTGATTACTATTAGACTAAGAGGCCCCTCCCACCCCAGCCGTCACACACTGATTACTATTAGACTAAGAGGTGCCACAGGGCCCACAACACCTTTAATCTCTAGCTATCTGGCTTGCAGTCACTGCCATGTATCCTCCTTTCTTATTTCTCTCTGCTTCAAACACAATAGGGGAATGATAGCTAAGTGAGTTGTGCGCTTCCTCCTACACTGTGCCTGGAAGCTGGAGCCTCTCTTGCCTCTGCCTGGCCCTGCTCCGCCCCCTCCTACACTGCGCCCTGAGGCTGGAGCCTCTCTTGCCTCTGCCTGGCCCTGCTCCGCCCCCTCCTACACTTCGCCCTGAGGCTGGAGCCTCTCTCGCCTCTGCCTGGCCCTGCCCAGAACGCCCTTAAACAAAGGTCCCCATTATGCATCAGACATGCCAGTTAGTTGACTTCCGGTTACCTGAATTGTGGATAACAGGCACTCTGCTGTATTAGCTTCCATTGATTCTAGTGATGATGTGTGACGTTTGCTTGTGCCGTTGTCTCTTGCTAATGAAGCTCTCCCCTCTCTCCCGCAGGCTCAGGTATAGCGGCTATTTCGGAGGGGTGACGGCGATGACCAGGAAGCAGTTTGCCCAGGCGAATGGCTATTCCAACAACTACTGGGGCTGGGGAGGCGAGGATGATGATCTGAGGCTCAGGTAACACTCGGGATATTTGGCCTGTGTTAAAGGGAACCCGAGGTGAGAGGGACATGGAGGCTGCCATATTTATTTCCTTGTAAACAATGCCAGTTGCCTGGCAGCCCTGCTGATCTTCTGGCATAAGTGGTGTCTGAGTCACAAACCTGGAACAAGCATGCAGCTAATCCCGTAAAACCTGCTTCAGAGCACCTGATCTGCTGCATGCTTCTTCAGGGTCTATGGATACGTTTTTTTTTTTTTTTTTATTGGACATGCTGGAACAATCGGAATACTGGCTATCGTTCTGTATATGTTTGTCCTTTCGATCCATTTTAGCTGATCCCATACCTGTGTATGCCAGTGATGAGCGAAATATAAGAATAGTTTTTTTTGAAGATAGTTTTTTTTTTTTTTTTTTTTTAACCATTAATTTTCACAAAAATAATGTAAAAATCGACTTTCCAGCAAAAATTCCTTCAGAAATAATTTTCGTTATTTTCGCGCCAAAAGGTGTAATTTTTCGCAAATTTTCACATCGGGGGGGGGGGGGGAAAGTTTCCTTTTACCGTGTTGCGAAAATGCGATGTAGTTTTGTGAATCTATTCTCAAAATCAAAACTAGGATTTTTGATGCAAAAAATGATTTTGGTGAAAATCCGCAAGCAACAATGGTGTATGCGATCTTGTTTTTCAAGAGCCAATCGATGTCAAGTCTAAATATCGATCTGATAACTCGCTCCAATAGGATCTGAAGTAAACATTGTATGGTGGGTACCCAGCAGTTCACAGGGAGCAATGTTGGAGTTTACTGCTGCGTGACTCCTAATACGTCCAAGTATGTAATGACCTCTAGAAGCTGTCACCTGTGCGGAGGCTTTTGACGAGGAGTGGAAAGTCCGCTCACGCTCCTTCTTTTCAATAGTTCAAATATTTTGGCTTAGGGCACCCCTGTGCTTGATGTGCTGAGTTTGATATTTATAACCTTTTAAAGGACTTACGAGCCCAAATCTTAAAAAAAGGTCTCTACCTGTATGCCGTTTGAAGGCACGGAGGACGCCATCCGCGCCCTACGTGCAGCTCCGCCGGGTCCCCGCTGCTTGTTCTCCCCCCAGCTACGTAGCGTGGATGGGGGAGGGAGGCCCTAGAGCTGCGCAGCCGCACTCGCGTCGGTGCGGACTGCGCAGCCGCGGCCTCCTCCGACGGCCACATTTGAGGAGGCAGGAGAGCCCGGGCTGGGGGGTCGGGGTCCGGCCGGGGGGAAGGCAAGCAGCGGGGACCCGGTGGAGCTGCACGGTGGGCGCTGATAGCGTCCTCCGTGCCTTCAAGCGGCATACAGGTAGAGACCTTTTTATTTAGGATTTGGGCTCGTAAGTCCTTTTAAGGGTTAGCGTTCTGCGGCAATGATTTTTCACATTTTTTTTTAAGGCCTCTATTGCACAGTAGACTGGGTTATAGCACTCCCTGTTCTGCTGTAGAATGAGGAAAAAGGGGGTGGAGCCAAGAAGAATCACCTCAACCCCATTCTCTGAACCAGAATAGGTGGTAATAGGTCAGATAGGTGGTAATATCAGGCATTTGCCATCTTAATACCCTCTGACTGAAGCCAACACTGATGTCATTTCCTCCCTTACTTTGGGAGGAGGGTCAGCCAATGCAAACGCACAGTCTTCAGACACTCCCACCGAGCTCTACAATAGAAAGTGCATTGTCATTGTGCGATTCTAGCTTGAGATGCATGAGAAATATTGGCCAATCAGAGATGAACAGAGGTGTGGGAGGGGACAACAGGAGGGAAAGAGGCTTTGGCCAATCAAGCAGCATTAGTTAAGTCTGAGGGGATAGTAAGGAAGCAAAAAAAGACCCAGCATGCCTTGCAACTTCCATTGTTCGGAAGATGTACCAATTAAGAGCCACGGAAACTGGGGAAAGATGTTTCATGGAGAAGAAAAATAATAGTGATTTTAACTTTTGGATTACCTGGTTAGCCTCTTTATTAATTGTTTACTAGATAAAAATAAAGAATTGACAGTTACTCTTTAACCTCCCTGGCGTTCTATTAAGATCGCCAAGGCGGCTGCGGGAGGGGGTTTTTTTAATTAAAAAAAAAAAACTGTTTCATGCAAAAGTTGGCTGCATGAAAGCCCACTAGAGGGCGCTCCGGAGGCGTTCTTCCGATCGCCTCCGGCGACCAGAATAACCAAGGAAGGCCGCAATGAGCAGCCTTCCTTGTTTTGCTTACATCGTCGCCATAGCGACGAGCGGAGTGACGTCATGGACATCAGCCGGCGTCCTGACGTCAGCCTCCTCCGATCCAGCCCTTAGCGCTGGCCGGAACTTTTTTTCCGGCTGCGCAGGGCTCGGTGCGGCTGGGGGGACCCTCTTTCGCCGCTGCTCGCAGAGCGGCGGCGATCAGGCAGCACACGCGGCTGGCAAAGTGCCGGCTGCGTGTGCTGCTCTTTATTTGATGAAAATCGGGCCAGCAGGGCCTGAGCGGCGACCTCCGGCGGTGATGGACGGATATATTCGTCCATACCGCTGAGGAGGTTAAAGCGGATCCAAATTTTTCCACATACAGTTGCTGAAGAAATTCACTCCTCTGTGTTCTGTTTATTTAGGCAGATCAAAGTATCCCAATTAGTTCTCATCAGCAACTGTGAATAGACTGAAGGAGAGCTCTGCCTAGGCAACTCTCCATACAGCAAACACTGAGGCTTAACCCTTTCTGTGCTCCCTGCAAAGTATGAAACTTCATTTTTTTAAATTAGGATTTACATACATTGCTCTGGCTAATCTTTTAGAGGAGAGAGGATGTTCTAAGTGTAGTTCCACTTTAATCATGCTGCCTAAAATGTGCTGCCCACACGCAGGGCTGTGGAGTCGGAGCAATTTTGGGTAGCTGGACTCCGAGGCTCTTGGCTCAGCTACAGACCTACATTGGACTTGCTCCAATCTGTCGCCTGATGAAGTGGGGTCATACCTGTGAAATGCGTTGCTTTGTTCCCTGCAGTATGCTATTGGCATAACTTGTGTCTGCTTGGAGGAGGGGAGTCCATCACTGCCTCTTCAAGTTTTAATCTTTTTGGATACTTTTATTCTTTTGGAGCCTCTGTATCCATACTACGTGGATTCAGTCGGTGGTTTCAGAAAATTGAGGAGTCGGATGATTTTTGTACCAACTGCCGTGTCCACATAGAGGTTTGACTGAAATTGTATTTTTTTGTTTTCTACAAGGTGTGGGGAAGGCAGAGAACCTGTAACGGTTTATTTCGGTCATTGTCCCCACTGACGAGATTCTGTTTGCTTCCTGCTGGCAGTGGCACAACGGAAAGCGAGGAGAATCTATGGATCAGGGACAAAGATCAATAAGGGAAGTCAAGGGACACTAAAAGCAGTAAAACCCAACAGACTTAACTCCGCCCCATATTAAGAAAATGGTTTTATGGTTGTCTTTGTCCCGAGTGGAGAGATTTCCTTCCTGTTGCCAAAGATTCCCTGGAAAGAGACATTCTCGAAGGTGTAATGCCACGCCTCCCAGCGTTTTGAGATCAAGGCGGTGGGGCACTTAAGCCACACCCCCGACACACCCCTAGTCACATCCTCTATGATAATCTCCCTGTGTTGCTGCGTCCAGCTGTCTCTGTGTCACTGCTATGTGCAACTGTGCATGTGCGCAGTACGGACAACTGGACGGGACAAGGGAGCGAGGTGGGCGGGTGCGGGCGCGCACATGCGCAGCGGTTGGGGGCATGCGCACTGACGGCGGCAGGAAAAAGACCTAGAGCCCGTTTTTAAACAGGCTTGGGTCTACTAGTATACCATAAAGATTTAATGAGAAGAATGTTTTATCATTCAGACCACACTGGTCCCTGCTGTTCAGGAAATGCTGTTGAAAACAAAGAAAGCCCCGAGAATCCCCCATGAGGAGATGAACTGGCCCAAAACCTGACGTTTCTGTCCGATTTTAACTGCCTACTTTTTTTTGTGGTAGTGGTCCTTTAAAGCAGTGTTCCCCAGTAGTTAATAGCTCTGCTGAGACACTAATTACCCCACCTGTGAATGTTTGTGGATTCCTGCAAAACATGTACTGTTGGTGGGCCTTGAGGACAGGGTTGGGGAACTCTGCTTTAACTACTAGCCGACCGGGTGCAGCCGATGGGCGGGGCCGTGCTGGCAGCCCCAGGACCGCCTGTTTTGCAGGAGATTGCGTGCGCATCTCTGCTTGGGAGGCGGAGCTCTGCTCTGCCTTCAGTTTCCCAGCGGCGATCGCCGCCAGGAGACTGTTAGACTGCGATTTTATTTACTTAGTACAGCGCTGTGATCTAAGGCAGCACTGTACTAGAAGCAATCGGCTGTGATAGCTTCAGCCTATCACAGCGGATTGCTTCCAGTACAGTGCTTGTAATTGGCTGACCGGGGGAGGGAGGGAGAGGGGAAAAAAATTGAAAGAAATACACAAATTTAATCAAAGAAATAAATATTTGGCAAAAAATAAATAAACATTGGAGGAGCGATCAGACCCCACCAACAGGAAGCTCTGTTGGTGGGGAGAAAAGGGGGAGGGGGGATCACTTGTGTGCTGTGTTGTGCGGCCCTGAAGTGAGCCCTTAAAGCTGCAGTGGCCTATTTCATGAAAAATGGCCTGGTCTTTAGGAAGGGGGGTTAACACTGCGGTCCTCAAGTGGTTAAAGGATGGGATAAAGTTTAGTCAGTTAAATACATTTTTCAGTAGAAAATACAAATATTTACATAGACTGGTACATCAGTCCTGAAAGAGGGACAGAGGAGGAGGAAAGAGGGACAGAGGAGGAGGAAAGAGGGACAGAGGAGGAGGAAAGAGGGACAGAGGAGGAGGAAAGAGGGACAGAGGAGGAGGAAAGAGGGACAGAGGAGGAGGAAAGAGGGACAGAGGAGGAGGAAAGAGGGACAGAGGAGGAGGAAAGAGGGACAGAAGAGGAGGAAAGTGGGACAGATGAGGAGGAAAGTGGGACAAAAGGACAGGGTTCCCAAAGTGGGACTGTCCTTACAAAAGAGACAGTTGGGAGGTATGTTAATATATTTACCAGCCCTTTGATAATTACCTGTTTTATCCTTTCCTAAAAAAAATGAAATAAAATCTCTATTTTTTTTGGTTTGCTACACCTGTCCTTTCTAATAACCGTGTATATGTGCTTCCAGGGTGCGCTACGGAGGCATGACGGTGGTGCGGCCGCCGGCGGAGATCGCCCGATACACCATGATCTTCCACACTAGGGATAGCGGGAATGAGGTGAACAATAAAAGGTGAGCGCCGCTTCCTTCTGGATCTCGCCAGGCAGGTCTATCTGGGAGTTGCCATAGTGCTGGAGGCGTGTAAAGGGGTGTGTCCTCTACCTGCCCGCCTCCTGCAGTCCAGCCACAGAATCTGATTTGTCCATCAGCCATTTCATTGTTGCTAAAGAGACTCTAGATGAGGTCTGGAAGTGATACCGGGCCCAGAGTGGTCCTTATTTTAGGGCATTCACAATCTGACTCCCCAAACTTGTTCAAAGAGGAACTGTACTGAAAAAAACATAATTAATAAAACTGCTTATTTTATTGCGCTAGTGCTTTAAAGAGAACCTGTACTGAGTAAAAAATATTTAAAATAAACACATGAGGTAACTTCAAATGAACATTACATAGTTACCTTGCCATCAGTTCCTCTCAGAAGCTCATCATTTTCTTCTGACAATAATCCCTTCCAGTACTGACAACATTTTGTCAGAACTGAAATATATCAGTTGCTGTCAGTTATATATCAGTAAAATGTCAGTTCAAGCTGAGAGGAAAACTGATGTACTAGGTAATGTCCATGTTTCCCTATGGCTCAAGTGGGTGATGTTACAGTTTAACTGTGTGCTGGCCAGAAAGCTGTTATGGGTAATGGCCATTATTCAAAATGGAGGACGGAGAATTCTCTTGATCACAGTGAACAAACAGGACGCGGGACAGGAGAAAGACACTGAGGAGTAGACTACATGGAAGGTAAGTATGACTTGTGTATGCTTATTTTGACTTATAATTTTCAGTTCAGGTTTTCTTTAAGAAGCGCTATCACTTCGGTGATTAGCGGGAACCACCTGCCAATCGCTCTAGTGTGAGTGGGCCCTCCTAGATTATTTAGTCAATGTTTTCACCTTGCTTCATGAGAGAACCGGCCCTGGGTGTTAGGCCTGGGCTTTTGCGTCTGAAATCCTATTAATCCTGTGTATGTACCGTTTTACAGGTTATGGCGAATATCGTAAAAAATAAGCAGTTTTAGTCATAATGTTGTTTTCACTACAGGTCCTCTTTAATGTGAAATTGGGTATCCTTAAAGGACTTACGAGGTGAAATTAAGAAAAAAGTTAATCACCTGCCTCATCTTTTAAGACACGGAGGACGCCATCCACGCCCTCCGTGCCGATCGGCCGGGTCCCCCCGCTCATTAGCCCCCCGGGCCGGCTGCCGACCCGGCGGCCCGGGTAGGGCTCTCCTGCCTCTCGTAAAATGGCCGCTTGCTCTTGCCGCGGCTGCGCAGCTCTTGGTGCCAACCCCCCCCGATCCACGCTACGGAGGGGTTGGCCCTAGAGCTGCGCAGCCGCACTCGCGGCTATGCGGATTGCGCAGCCGCGGCCAGAGCAAGAGCCATTTTACGAGAGGCAGGAGAGCCCGGGCCGTGGGGTCGGCAGCCGGCCCGGGGGGCTAATGAGCGGGGGGACCCGGCGGATCGGCACGGAGGGCGCGGACGGCGTCCTCCGTGCCTTAAAAGATGAGGCAGGTGATTAACTTTTTTTTTTTCTTAATTTCGCCTCATAAGTCCTTTTAAAGAGGAAAATCTTAAAATTTAAAACACATACAAATAAGTACATTTATTTCAGAGTAAATTACTTTTCTCCTATGTTGCTGGCATTTACAGTAAGTAGTAGAAATCTGACATTACCGACAGATTTTGGGCTAGTCCATCTCTTCATGGGGGATTCTCAGCATGGCCTTTATTCTTTATAAAGACATTCCCTGAAAAAGATTCATATAAAGATGCTAGCCAGCCTCCCTGCTCACCGTACACTTCTTTGGCAGTTGGATGGAGCAACTGCCATTCACTAAGTGGTTATAAAAATAAAGAAAACCCGAGAACCCCCTATGAGAAGATGGGCTAGTCCAAAATCTGTCGGTAATGTCCGATATCTACTGCTTATTGTAAGTGACACCAACACAGGAGAAAAGTAATTTATGGCTCATTTTACTCTGGAAGCAACGTACTTCTTTGTATGTCTTTACATGTATTTTAAATTTTAAGATTTTCGTGACAGTTGTCCTTTAACCCTCCTGGCGGTTAATTTTTTCTGCCAAATAGGTAGTAATCCATTTTTTTTTTAATTTTTTGTTTTTTTTTGTTTCATGTAAAGCTACCAGAGTGGTAGCTACATGAAACACCACTAGAGGGCACATGTGTCCCTCTAGTGCGATCGTCGCCGGCATCAATAGCAAACAGGGGAACGCGTATATAATGCGTTCCCGTTTGGCTTCTCCTGTCGCCATGGCGACGATCGGAATGACGTCATGGACGTCAGACGCTTCAGATCCAGCCCATAGCGCTGCCCGGAGCTCATTGGTCCGGGCAACGCAGGGCCCTGGCGGGGGGGGGCCCTCTTCCGCTGCTGCGTGCGGGCGATCGCCGCAGAGCGGCGGCGATCAAGCTGTTCGCGTGGCTAGCAAAGTGCTAGCTGCGCACACAGCACTTTGAATGGTGCAAATCGCCCCACCAGGGGCTGAGATATCTTCCTGCGCATCATAGCCCAAGCTCAGCTCCGCCAGGAAGGTTAAAGAGAACCCGAGGTGTGTTCTAAGAATGCTATCAGCACACAGAGGCTGGGTCTGCATATAATGCCCAGCCTCTGGTGCTATACTGTTTCCCCCCAGGTCCTCCCACGCTGTGCCCCCATAAATCACACAGCCGTGCTAGCGACACACAGCGTGTCGATAGCCGGCTGTTTACCTCTGCACTTGTCACTCATGCCGCTCTCCCCGCCTCCTCTATATCTCCGCTCCCCGCCTGCCTCCCTTCCTTCCCTCCAATCAGCGAGGAGGGAAGGGACACAGGCGGGGGAGCGGCGAGAGTCATAGTACATAGGTAAACAGCCAGCTAGGGATGTCGCTAGCACGGCATTTGATTTATGGGGGCAAGCAGAGTGCAGGGGGGCCTGGGGCAAACAGTATAGCAACAGAGGCTGGGCATTTATGTGCAGACCCAGCCTCTGTGTGCTACTAGGATTCTTAGAACCCATCTGGGGTTCTCTTTAAGGCTCCCTGCACACTACATGTAATTCTGATTTTTAATAGATTTTCACATGATTCCGATTTTTAATCGGCACAGTATCTGAATCGCAAATGGGATTTGCAGTGTGCAGGGAGCCGAAAGCTGTATTAGACTCCCCTACCATCTCCTCTCGCCCACAGGATGAAGCTTCTGAAAGAAGTCTCTAAAGTCTGGAAGACGGATGGACTGAATTCCTGCTCCTACAAGCTGGAGTCTGTGTATCACGACCCCCTCTACATCAACGTCACAGTGGATATAGGACGGCCGCAGTACTAGGGGGAGATGCACGGCATACTCCGAACATTCCTAGAGACTGGTTGGACCCGCCCAGGAAACAGACGCCGGTCAGAAATGTCACATGGTCAATCCCGACAAGTCCTGGAAAACCCATTAACCAGCGATTTGTTTCCTATGAGGGGAGGCCTGCTCTGATCTCTCATCAGGGCAGAAGGAAGATCGGACTGAATTCTTCTATGGAAGATGTGTGTCTAGCCAGAGTCCCGGGACCAATCATTCCACAATACAGCCTTTCCGGTTCTACGGGAATGTGGTACGTCACTGTGCCAGGAGCTACAGGGGCCTACATGGGAAAAGGACGAAGGGTGGAGACAAATGACGATGCTCTGAGAACTTACTGTTCTGCCTAAAACGAGAGCCAGAGTTATGGAAAAACACATTTATTCAACACATTCCCCCTGAGACTGGTGCACTTGGTACAGTGTAGTTGACTGTTTCTCTAAACCAGTTAAAATAAAGGTACTTTGGTTGGGGCTCAAACAAGATTTCAGCAGCATGTTTGACATCAAAAATGTCCTCAAAACGTTGTCCCTTCAGGTGTTTCTTCAAGTTTGGGAACAGATAATAGTCTGATGAGGCCAGGTCAGGTGAGTAGGAGATGATGGACCAATTAGAATTCCAGGGTGTTCAATTTGGTAGCCACAATGTTGTCCGTGTGCCCAGGTGCATCATCCTGGGGAAAGGAAATCAGGTTCTCTTTGGTCCTCTTTCCATGCGGTTTCATCCTAACTGCCTCCTTCATACGGTCCAGGAGGTTAATATAATACTGCCGGGCTATACTAGAGCCCAGAGGTAGGTGGTCCACCAACAGGATATCGTCTTTGTCTCAGAAAACGGACACTGTTATTTTTTTTTTGGTCCAATTTCTGGGTTGGAACTTCTTAGCTGGTAGTGGAATAGGACCCTTACCGTGGTTGCTGGATACAACTACACTCTAGGGGTGGCCGACGGTAGTAGTGTAACTACAGTTCATAGGGCACCCCAGCAAAGCTTTGATGAGTGTCATCCCGCGCCTGCCTCCCGACTCAGACAGGAAGTGACTACAGTGTGACCCTCACTGATAAGAAATTCCAACTATAAAACACTTTCCTTGCAGAAAATGGCTTCTGAGAGCAGGAAAGAGATTAAAAAAGGGGAATTTATCAGTGAGGGTCACACTGTAGTCACTTCCTGTCTGAGTCAGCCACTTACATAAATGATATTTAACTCTTTCAGGCAGAGAAAGAAAAAAAGGAACACAGTACAGTTATTTGTGTGCTAGGCACTGTACATACACATGTCTATCACATCATGCCACTTCAGGCATCCTTTAAGTGGAGGTAAAGGCATCCTTTCCGCCCTATTAGGGCCTGAGCCCACTGACACAGTTGTATCTGCTTTTCATTTACACATCAATGTTACAGATGCTGAAAAGCGGACACAACTGCGTTAGCGGGCTCAGGCCCTTAGAAATGCCAGATTTCACCGCCAAGCAGGGATGATCTCTGAGCTTAATCACGAGTAATTACTCGTGATACAAATTACAGCAGCTGAGCGGCAGAGATTTACCCATAAATCCGCGCCCTCCCCGAGCTCCATGCGTCCTAATAGTAGCATTCCAAGCCTCGCTGCCGTCACTTCCTCCTTCAAGCCGGAAGTGCGCCATAGCGAGGCTTGTAACGCTACTAATAGGTCGCTTGCAATCTCGTTAATGTGCAGGGCGGACAGCGGCATTATGGGTAATTAACCCCTGCATCCAGCCCGTGCAGGGCTGGATGCAGGGGGTTAATTACCCATAATGCACCTGCAGCAATTAACCCTTATTTGAATCATGAGTAATCAGTCGTAATTAACCACGGTGAGCATCCCTGCTCGGGAACAGGAAGATGCAAAGATTTCTGATGCTGATTTTATGTCCTTATAAAAACTTAGGGCAGAGACACGCTTTTAAATTTGTGGTAAAATTGCCACAATAGCGCTTTCTTTTAAATTGCAATAACTGTGATTTTGTAGCATTTTTAATGCAAGTCAATGGGAGTGTCATTTTAAAAATGAATAAAAAAAAGTGCTCTGCAGTGTCTCTGCCCTAATACACTTGGACCAATCAAATTTCACCTTTGCAGGAATGGGATTGTCCCATTTTTGAGCTGCTAAAATTTGCCTACAGCGTTTGCATAATCCTGGATGAATTTGAAGTGATTTGTATCTCATTGACTTACCCTGGGGGTTGTTGACAGAGGAATTTAACACACACCCACACACGTAGCGACAGTCATGTCTAGGAGAATTCATGGAGGAGCATGTGATATGTTTGTCCAGCTGATTGATTGGCGAGTCGTGATCATGTGCTAAAGCAGGATGCGATTACAGCAAATTAGAGACTTCCCTATCTGTCACCTGACCAAACTGATCACATGCCTCTCCATGAGTTCTCCTGGACATGACCAGCATTACCCCCATAGCCTGTAGAAAGGGAGAGAGACAGAATGCAGAACTTCAGGATTCTAGCACTTTATTACTGTTGTGTTGTGTAAGGCTCAGTCCACACACGTCAGGTTGTCGATCGGAATGCTTTTTAAACCAATCAGTTTTTCAAAATGTTGTACTTTTGCAACGTTTTCAGTCCGTTTAAACTTATTTCAAAAAGTGACCTTCCTTCCTGTGTTTCTATTGGATAAAGAGGTCCGCAAACATGACGCTGAGGGGAGGAGCAGGCAGTAGGTAATCTGCTTTGGCATCTGTTTTATGGGCAAAGTTCTCTGTGTAGCGGGAGATCTGTTTTGGTGCTGCTTTTCATTGCCTCTGCAGTTATTTTGGCTCTGAAAATGTGGCAAATCCTGATTCTCTGTTCCGTTTTCTAAAACAGAGTCCATGGATCTGTTCTTTGAAGTGTTTAAAGACGGCTGCTATTTTTTAACATTAGTATCTGTCGCTCAGTTTTTTCAGGGCAAAAAAAAAAAAGCCACGGATACAGTTTTGAAACATGTGAACTGACCCTAACACAATATTACTTAGTTCCATCAACAGGGAAAGCAGATCTTTCGATTTGGGTATAAGAGACTTCCTCATACTGGAAATCCCCCCCCCCCCCCCCTTCTCTTCATGATCTGAAGATTTTTGTGGTGCATATTTGGCTATTTACAAAAACATTCCAGCTGTTTGTTATACTATCACTCTGAGAGATCACTCATTTATTAGGTATTTTATGGAGCAATAAAATGTTTTTTTCTATCTTATCTGAGTGTTTCCATTGCTGGAGGATTGTCAGGCGTCAGCATGTAAACTTGCTTTGTATCAATTTAAGAGTTTATAGGTCCTAAAATGTTGCTTTAGGCTGCATTTCCACTTGTGCGGTGCGGAATCGCAGGGAAATCACCGCAGATGAAATCGCATGCGGGTGCGATTTTGCATGCGTTTTTTTCCCACGATTTCGCATAGGGTAGTAGGTGGGCACTTTTAACCATGTCAGTGCCTGTGTAAATTAACATTACCTCCAATGCAAAATCACGGGGAAAAACACATGCCAAAACCGCTTGCGATTTCCCTATTAGACACATTGTATGCGATTCGCGGGGAGAAAATTCTGACGGCTCTGCCGTGCAGATTTTCTCCGCACACAAAAATGCTCCGCACAAGTGGAAACAGGCCCATCCACTTGTATTGGCTGTGCAAATCCACATGCAGACAACACATGCATATTCGCTATAGTGGAAATGAGCACTAAAAAGGAACTGTCGTGAAAATCTTAAAATTTAAAACGCATACAAACAAGTACATTTCTCCCAGAGTAAAATGAGCCATAAATTACTTTTCTCTCCTATGTTGCTGTCACTTACAGTAGGTAGTAGAAATTTGACAGAAGATACAGGTTTTGGATTTGCCCATCTTCTAAAAACACTTATTAAATGGCAATTGCTCCGCCCAACTGCCAAAATAGTGTACGGTGATCAGGGAGGCTGGTCAGCACCTTTGTATAAATCATTTTCAGGGAATGTCTTTAGAAAGACTAAAGGCCATGCTGAGAATCCCCCATGAAAAGCTGGACTAGCCCAAAATCTGTTGGTAATGTCAGATTTCTACTACTTAAAGTGACAGTAAAATAGTAGAAAAGTAATCTATAGGTCATTTTACTCTGGGAGGAATGTACTTATTTGTATGTGTTTTCATTAAGATTTTTGTGACAGTTCCCCTTTAAAGTGTACCTGTTCTCTCATCATCACCTCCAGTCAGAGATGAGCCTTCGAGTTGACAGCCACTTGAAATCGAAATTGTAATAAAGGTTGATTTAAGGCAGGTGTGAGCACGGGAGAGAAGGGGTTACTTACCCAGAAGTCCATTGGGCTCTTATGTATATCACTCCACTCGCATGCAACCTATGGGATGCATTCCACAACTCACTACCGCATTTCCTCCTTCCGGCTTGAAGGAGGAAATACGTCCCATAGGTCACATGCAAGTGGAGTGATACGCATAGAAGCCCAACAGACTTCTGGGTAAGTAACCCCTCATCTTCCATCTGCCTTAATCAACCTTCATTACTACTCGAAAGCTCATCTCTGCCTCTGGTAATGTGGCCACTAGTGCAGCCCAGATGTGCTCCCTTGCCCAGGAGAGCTCTGCAGGTGCACAATGCTCCTAGCTGCAGGAACATGAAGAGGGGGGGGGGAAGATGCATGTGCAATTTTACATCTATAGTCCTGTCACTGCGAAGGTTTTTCTGAGAATTCTGAAGCCAGTGAAAAGGATGCCTGGTCTCAGTGTGTGTGTGTGTGTGTGTGTGTGTGTGTGTGTGTGTGTGTGTGTGTAATCTGTATAGCTGAACAGTTAATCTATAAGTTGATATCCTGCACATTCACTACAGGGCCTCCCGAAGTCAGTCAGCTCTGTACTGCACCTGCGTGAGTGAGCGCTCATGCAGGCGCAGTACGGAGCTGCCTGTCTTCAGAAGCACTCGGGCTCGCACAAACTTCCGAAAAGCCTCCCTCCAGTGGCAGAGACAGCAGCAGCAGTCCAAATTGTTTCTTCACAGCCAGAGTCCTCCCTTCTCCTGAGTCAGTACCTGATCACCTCAAAGTCCTTCTGGAGCTAAAGCCCTGGCACCCAATAAGCCCAGGACCAGTGTTTCTCCCCTCTCCTCCCTCCCTTCCCCCCTCCTCCTACTACTACAGAGGCAGAACACCTATCCTACTGGAGATGATGCTGGCAAAGTGATGGATGCTGCCCATTCTTAATGAGGAACTTAATGCAATAAAAAGTGCTTCATTTTTACAATGTATTAATGATTTAGTCAGTGTTTTCCCATTGTAAAATTTTTCCTCTCCCTGATTTACATTCTGCTATTTATCACATGGTGACATTTTTACTGCTGATAGGTGATATCAGTGCAGTGATGGCTAACCTTGACACTCCAGTTGGGGTGGAACTAAAAGTCCCATGAGGCATTGCAATACTCTGACAGCTCTAAGCATAGCTCGGAGAGGCAGAGGCATGATGGGATTTGTAGTTTTGTCACAGCTGGAGTGCCAAGGTTAGCCATCACTGTGTCAGTGGAAGTAGCTACGGCTTGCTTTTTTTTTTAGCAGTTGGAAACAGCTATAAACAGCTATTTCCCACAATGCAACAAGGTTCAAAGACAGGAAACTGCCACCATGGTCCTCAGTTTCCTGTGGGAGGGATTTCACCACAATATCAGCCATACAGCGCCCCCTGATGATCAGCTTGTGAAAAGGAATAGATTTCTCATGGGAAAGGGAGCATCAGCTACTGATTGGGATGAAGTTCAATTCTTGGTCACAGTTTCTCTTTAAGTACCCAACTTTCTGACCGACACACACAACAGTTCAGTTACCAGCACTCAGTACAGGACAAGGATCATCCCAACAGCTGTGCATACAGGGAAAAAGTACACAGGGGTAGAAAAAAAAATCAAGTTTTATTATCACACAATAAATAATTCACATTTTTATCGCAGAGATGACTGTTGTAATATCACAGCAGTTCTATAATCACTCTATCATCTAGAAATCTATAGATTTGTAAGAATGCTCCATATGACTTCTGTAGCCTTAAAGGAGTGATCAGGCAATATGAACAAAATAAGCGCTACTTACCCGAGAGCTTCCTCCAGCCCCAAGCTCCCAGCATGTTCCTCACCGCAGCTCTGCCGTCAGCCACTCGCCGCAGCTCCGTCCCGGTCCACGTGGCTGTGATTGACAGCGCCGCTCGCGAGGCGCAGTACAGGAGACTTGGAGGTCAGCCTGACTTCATCACCGGGGATCAGGACGGAGCTGCGGCTGACGGCAGAGCTGTGGTGAGGAACATGCTGGGACTTTGGGGCTGGAGGAAGCCCCAGGGTAAGTAGCGCTTATTTTGTTCAGATTGCCTGATAACTCCTTTAACGTCAAAACAGGACTCAGCCAAAACACTTGGGTCTGGATTTAGTGAGGAGTTGTGGACGGGTAGGAACCTCTGACAGATTTTATTGCAGTTAGTGTTCCTGCTGAAGAGATTTCCTGACCTGTTAGAAGTGAGGGAATCTGCCCGTTAAAATAGCACAATAAAAAAATAAATAAAAAAAAAACCCTGGATATGGAGGCTGCCATATTTATTTTTAAACAGGGGCATAAAAATAGACCCTGCAAGGGATGCAGCCACAGGGGCCCTATTAGGAGGAGAAGTTTCTTTTCTCTGACAACTAAGAGCTCGTTCACACTTAAGCGGGAATCACGCGATTCCTGCTCAGCACAAAACACTAGCGGTTTTTAAAAAAACGCAGTATTCTCACTGCTGCGTTTGCATGTTACGTGTTTGCGGTTAACGCTAACTGCAGAGTTTTGCCAGCGATTAGCATGCATAGCACCGCTAATCACGATCGCTCTCAAAACACTGCAGTGTCCAGTAATTTTTCCGGGTTAATCGTGGAAAAATCACTTTAGGTGTGAATGGGGCCTAAGGGCATGGAGAGAGAAAAGGCTTTTTGCTCTCTGCACAGTTGTTCTAATGACTGCATCTGCTCAGCCACTGATAAATCATACAAAGATTTGTAGACAGTCCCTATTGAGAGTGCAGCAAGCTCTTCTGTACAGTGCCCTGCCCCCAACATCTCTACTCCTCCCCAAGTGCTCTGTACTGTAGTGATGCTGGAGGAGTCTGCAGAGCCAGTTCAGCTCCATCAGAGATGGACAGAGTGAGTGTAATAAGCGGAGGCTGGACGCACACTCGTCTGTCGGTTTTTTGTATGCGTTTTCTGCACACCATGTGTGTCTATGTGTTGCATGCACATTTATCACAGAAGCTAATGTAATTGATAGAGAAAATGTCTGCAGTGCTTCACTGCTGTCTGTTTTTATCTGCATGGGGAAATCACATTCAAGTGTTTGCTAGCCAGTTGAATGGGGGGGGGGGGGGGGGGGCAGACATTCATTCAAACAAACAGACATTCAGAGTCCCACTGATTTCTAGCTATGCTCCTGTTTTATACCTTACCAATTGCCTGGCAGTCATGCTGATCCTCTGCCTCTAATACATTTAGCCATAGCCATGCAGCAGATCAGGTGTTTTTGACATTCGCTGCGTGCTTGTTTCTGGTATTATTCAGACACTATTGCAGCCAAATAGGATATATCAGCAGGGCTGCCAGGCAACTGGTGGTGTTTAACAGGAAATAAATATGTCAGCCTCCATTTACCACTAACTTCACTTATTCTTTATGGACACAGATGGCAATAAAATCTAGATAGATGCTCTAACCCTTCCTCCCTCTATTCAGAATTTAAATAAAACAAATTTGGCTGGAGTACAACCTCGATACGCAATAAACTTTATTGTAAAAGTTAGAGGATATGTATATTTTGGTCAAAAATGCCCCTCTGGCTTGTAGTAAATAAGAAATGGTATGAAAGACTCCACCCCCACCTTCCCATCAGAACCAGTGACTCCACCCCCTCCATAAAGCTAGCCACGCATAAACCTACTGCTTTTATTTTTCCTGAAATGAAATGGTTTCTATCAAATTGATGGAATTTTATGAACTCCTATAAGAAAAAAGCAGAAAAGTGGAAAATCTGAATTAAACAGTCAGTTCAAGAGCAAAATTAGATGGGAGGCAGAGGAGATCACTGACAGCAGAGTGGGGCAGCACAGGAAGCACTGGGGATCAGTGACAGCAGAGTGGGATGGCACAGGAAGCAGAGGAGATCACTGACAGCAGAGTGGGGCGGCACAGGAAGCAGTGATCAGAGACAGCCGAGTGGGATGGCACAGGAAGCAGTGATCAGAGACAGCCGAGTGGGATGGCACAGGAAGCAGTGGGGATCAGAGACAGCCGAGTGGGGTGGCACAGGAAGCAGGGGAGATCAGAGACAGCCGAGTGGGGTGGCACAGGAAGCAGTGGGGATCAAAGACAGAAAAGTGGGTGGCACAGGAAGCAGTGATCAGAGACAGCCGAGTGGGATAGCACAGGAAGCAGTGGGGATCAGAGACAGCCGAGTGGGGGTGGCACAGGAAGCAGTGGGGATCAAAGACAGCAAAGTGGGTGGCACAGGAAGCAGTGATCAGAGACAGCCGAGTGGGATAGCACAGGAAGCAGTGGGGATCAGAGACAGCCGAGTGGGGTGGCACAGGAAGCAGTGGAGATCAGTGACAGCCGAGTGGGATGGCATAGGAAGCAGTGGGGATTAGAGACAGCAGAGTGGGGCAGCACAGGAAGCAGTGATCAGAGACAGTAGAGTGGGATGGCACAGGAAGCAGTCTGGATCAGTGACAGCCGAGCGGGTTGGCACAGAAAGCAGTGGGGGATCAGTGACAGCCGAGTGGGGCGGCACAGGAAGCAGTGGGGATCAGAGACAGCAGAGTGGGATGGCACAGGAAGCAGTGATCAGAGACAGCAGAGTGGGATGGCACAGGAACAGCAGAGTGGGGTGGCACAGGAAGCAGTGGGGACCAGTAACAGCAGAGTGGGATGGCACAGGGAGCAGTGGGTATCAGTGACAGCAGAGTGGGGAGGCACAGGGAGCAGTGGGTATCAGTGACAGCAGAGTGGGGCAGCACAGGAAGCAGTGGGGATCAGTGACAGCAGAGTGGGGCAGCACAGGAAGCAGTGGGGATCAGTGACAGCAGAGTGGGGAGGCACAGGGAGCAGTGGGTATCAGAGACAGCAGAGTGGGGCAGCACAGGAATCAGTGGGGGATCAGTGACAGCAGAGTGGGGCAGCACAGGAAGCAGTGGGGATCAGTGACAGCAGAGTGTGGCAGCACAGGAAGCAGTGGGGATCAGTGACAGCAGAGTGTGGCAGCACAGGAAGCAGTGGGGATCAGTGACATCAGAGTGGGGAAGCAGTGGGGATCAGTGTCAGCAGAGTGGGATGGGATAAGAGGTCCATGATAGAGTTGTATGGGAGAGGAGGTAGATGAGATCAGTGATAGAGTGGGATGGCACAGTAGGATCAGTGGATCAGTGACAGCAGACTGGGACAGTACTGGGAGCAGTGGGGAATCAGTGACAGCAGAGTGGGATGGGATAAGAGGTCCATGATAGCAGAGTTGTATGGGAGAGGAGGTAGATGAGATCAGTGATAGAGTGGGATGGCACAGTAGGGATCAGTGACAGCAGACTGGGACAGTACTGGGAGCAGTGGGGATCAGTGACAGCAGAGTGGGATGGCACAGGAGGCATTACTGCCCTGCATTTCTGACCACAGGTCCACTTAATCTTTAGGCACTTAAAAAAACACCCTTGGAAAAATGTAGATCAGACTGGAGTTTATCAGTAATACTAACAAGGCACAATTCAGGTTTCACAAAAGAATGCATAAATACTTTATACTTATTTATAGATACTTGATATCCAAAGAACAGCTGTTAAATCCCCATTTCAGAAAAGCAAATGAATGATGCACTTTTAACAATTTAAAAAATTCTGGAATATAATAATATATATAATTTTATTTTTTTTCAGGTAAAATACCCTCCGGCGTTCTGATTACACAAACAAGTCATTTGTCCTGAATGACACCCACCTACCTGCTTACTCACCCCTCTCTCCTCACTGGCATTAGGCTCCCCCCTGCTATATGGTGCCTGTGTAACTATAGAGAGGGTAGGGGAAGCAAGCAGGCAGCAGGATGTTGCTGAGGAGCAATACACGCAGAGCACATTTATTTTACAAAAATAGCTTTAAAATGAATACAGTTTATAGGCATTCTTAAAGTGGGGTTTAACCAGTTGAAAGAGATACCCCCCACACCTGTATGGATAAAGCCCACCCTCTGTGCACACTCATTGGTTCTTCAGTCATAAAGAAATATACTAAGAGTAAAGGCTCTGATTAAAAGATACAAAGGCCCTCTCCCCACAGCATAAGGCAGATAGTAAGGCCCCGTTCAGACTGCAGAACGCAGACCGCAACGCATGCGGACCGCAACGCGTACGAACGCACGCCATCCGCGTTCGTATGCGTTGCGTGGCTGATCCCATCACTGAAAAGTGAATGGGACAGCCATGCGTTTTTACAAAAAATGCGTGCAGCATGCGTTCCCGGATTGCACAGGTCCGGAACGCATGCAGTGTGAACATCAGACAGTGCACTCTATGCAATGTCTGATGTCGTGCGTGTCGGCCACCTGCACGCGTTTCCAAAACGCGGCTGGAAACGCGTGCAGTGTGAACGGGGCCTAAACACTTCAGATAAAAGATAATTCAGGAAAAAAAGTGAGCGCATTTGCCCTCTTTCCAACTGACTGCTGCTGGCTTCCTGGAAGATAACAAGCACATCAGACAAAGAGGCAGAGTTTAAACACTCAAGGGTGACTCTAGCGGGGCCTCCCTCTGACCTGACCTTTCGTAAAAGAGGAAATGCAATAACTGGAGTCAGGTGGGATGAGAGGGGACATCGATAGGTAATGAAAAAAATATATACATTGTTGGATCTCAGCCTGGCCACATGGAATAAATACTGTCTTATTTTCTGTGTTGGTAGTACACCATTATAGGTTTACTGAATCTCTCGGCTCCTCCAATGATATCTGGTCTAGTTGAGCCACGGTAGGGCTCCTTCACACTATAAGTTTTTCTGAGCGCTTTGTGATTGTGAATGTTATCCTATGTGTGGGTTCACACTGGAGCGATGTGGTTTTGTAAAAATCCCCCATAGCGAGCTTTTAAAATTTCCAGTGCTTAACCTATTTTGGTTCCTGGACGTAGTTTCTACGTCCAGGAACCATGCGCGCTACCGCGCGGCCGATCGCGCGCGTGCACGCGCACTCCCGGCCGCGGATTTGGTAGCCAGGGAATCAATGTATCGGTCTACGGTGCCCGATCATTGATTCCTCTCCCCCGCTGAAAAAGCGACAGCTTCTCTTGGAAGCTGCGCCTTTTCTGGCCGTTCCCTCTGCGATGAGTCACTCTAAGCGTGTGTTACGCTTAGAGTGACGTCATGTAAACAAACTCAAAAAGTAATACTACACCTGTAAAAAAAATTTTTTAAAATTAACACACATTTACATTATCAATCTATTGTTTACCTCCCACCCTCCCAAAACTACCCAAATAAAATGTTTACAAATTAAAAAAAAAAAACCATTACAATAAAAAAAAAAAAACAACATGTAAATATTTACCTAAGGGTCTAAACTTTTTAAATATCAATGTAAAGATGAAATATTTCTATATTTTTTTATTTTAAACTTGTTAATAGTGATGGATGCAAAACGGAAAAAATGCACCTTTATTTCCAAATAAAATATTGTCGCCATACATTGTGATAGGGACATAATTTTAATAGTGTTATAACCGGGACATATGGGCAAATACAATACGTGAGTTTTAATTATGGAGGCATGTATTATTTTAAAACTATAATGGCTGAAAACTGAGAAATAATGAATTTTTTCCGTTTTTTCTTATTCTTCCTGTTAAAATGCATGTACAGTAAAGTGGCTCTTAGCAAAATGTACCCCCCAAAGAAAGCCTAATTGGTGGCGGAAAAAACAAGATATAGATCAGTGCATTGTGATAAGTAGTGATAAAGTTATAGACTAATGAATGGGAGGTGAACATTTCTCACGTGAAAACGACGGAACCTGAATGGGTTAAAAATCTTTTATAGTGTGAATCAGCCCTAAAGGTGGCCATACACTTATAGATTTGCAGCAGATTCGGCCATCAGATTTCTGGCAGATGCCTGTCAAGCTGAATCTGACAGGGGCGTAGCAATAGGGGTTGCAGAGGCAGCGACCACATCGGGGCCCTTGGGCCAGAGGGGCCCCGATGGGCCCTGCCTCAATTACAGTATTAGCTCTCTATTAGTCCTGTGCTCATAATAATCACTTCTATAGATACTTTGAATAGTGGTAATCAGTAACAAACTGCTCCCCATCCCCTTCTTGCACTTCTGACACTGTAGTTTCTGTTGGCAAGTTTTGGTGCGCTGTATCGATTGTTATGTATAGAGTGCTTGGGGGGGCCCCATTGTAAAACTTGCATCAGGGCCCTCAGCTCCTTAGCTACGCCACTGGAATCTGATGTGTGTCACACACTAGGAACAGATTTCCAATAGATACAATTCTAAAGAATTGATCGGTCAGAAATCGATTCTTTCAAATCTATCGATTTGTAGCCGATCGATGGATTTGATCTGACAGAATGGAAGATCTGGGTTGATCTGTTGCTGGCAGCAGATCCATGGCCCATAGAGTTACATTGGATCTAATGGACCAATAATGCATTTAGATCGATTTCCAATAGATTTCATTCTGAAATCTATTGGAAATCTGTTCCTAGTGTGTGGCACACATCAGATAGATTCCTGTCAGATTCCACCTGACAGAAATCTGACAGAAATCTATCTGATGGCCGAATCTGCTGCAAGTCTAGAAGTTTATGGCCACCTTTAGACCCAATGCAATGCCAGCAGCAAATCGACCTAGATTTTCCATCCTGTCAGATCAAATCGATCAAAATCGGCCACAAATCGATCGATCAGTAATTGATTCCGTAGTATTGGGGGAAAGAGGCACCCAAGTTGAGATAAAACCCAGTTTAAAAACAAATAAAAAGATATTAAGAGGTGGATTACCCTCAAAAGAGGACACTAGACACAGACACAAAGCATTTATATCGCGCTTTTCTCCTGGCGGACTCAAAACCCCAGAGCTGCAGCCACTAGGGCGCGCTCTATAGGCAGTAGCAGTGTTAGGGAGACTTGCCCAAGGTCTCCTACTGAATAGGTGCTGGCTTACTGAACAGGCAGAGATTCGAACTCAGGCTTTTTTTTTTAAATAAAAAACTGAGAATCCCGCATGAGGATATGGACTAGTCCAAAACCTGTCAGATTTTCAGTAGCTACTGTAAGTGACAGTGGCATAGGAGAAAAAAAAAAAAAAAGTAATTTACAGTACATTTTATAGGTATGCATATTTTGATACATTTTCGTGATAGCTGTGCTTTAAAGCAAAGCTAAAGCAAAAATAAGCTTATCAGATCATGAATTTCAGGTGTAGTACAGCTAAGAAATGCAACGTTAGTAGCAAAGAAAAGTGTCTCATATTGTTTTCCAATACAGGAAGAGTTAAAAAAAAAAAAAAGTCAAACGTAGATTTCAAGAGAGGGGGGGGGGGGGGGGGGGGAGTTGTGTGCAAAAATTAGGGATGCTCACAAATTTGAATCAAATTTGAATAGGGTTATTTGAATTTCATCCTGCTAATTGCAGCACCTGTGCGGGGTTAATCTTACCCATCAGCCGTCTGCTTCGCTCGTCCTTCGGCGCCCCCCACGCTGCGTTCCATTCCGGCGTCACGTGACTATACGCTTCCTCCTTCAACCCGAAAGGAGGAAGTGTTTGTAATCACGTGACCGCCAGATTGGAACGTAGCGTGGGAGGCGCCCAGGGACGAGCGAAGCAGACGGCTGATGGGTAAGATTACCCTCCCCACGCCCACCCGCACAGGTGCTGCAATTAGCAAGATGAAATTCAAATAACCCTATTCAAATTTCATCCGAATTCGAATTTGTGAGCATCCTTGGCAACAATGAACAAACCGAATACTTAATTATGAAATCGCAAAAAGTATTCTCTTTAATTACTAATCAAAAAGTTACCGTAATTAAAGATTAAAGACCCAGTGTGGGATGGCCATCCTGCCTAAAAAAACTTCAGTCATCTATGCAAAAGATCTTCTCTGAGCTATTCCAGCCAACATGGGTGGAATACAGTTCTGTTTTCTGAAGAATTTAAACAGCAAAGAAACAACGAGACATCTTGAGATAAGGTTTTACTGTAGAGAACTTCAAAGGGTCATTATTTCTGCTTTGTTTTATAGCTTAAAAGACAGTGCTGGGTTTTAAAATGGCAACTGTGACAGAATGATGCAATGTTCTACAAAAAAAGCTATATAACTGAAAATAAAAATAGGAGACTTTTCTTGGTTACAAATGTTGTATTCATTAACCGTACTACACATACAATTCATTGCATCATACTTTTTTTTTTTTTTTTTTGCTGCAGCTTTGCTTTAAAGGAATACTGTAGGGGGGGGGGGGGGGGGGCGGGGGAAAGGGAGATGAACTAGACATCCTGTGCCCGCGCAGCCACTCACCGATGCTCCGGCCCCGCCTCCGGCTCACTTCTGGAATTTCAGACTTTAAAGTCTGAAAACCGTTGCGCCTGCGTTGCCGTGACCTCGCTCCCGCTGATGTCACCAGGAGTGTATTGCCGAGGCCCAGTATGGTCTGTCCTGGTGACATCAGCGGAAGCGAGGACACAGCAATGCAGACATAGTGGTTTTCCGACTTTAAAGTCTGAAATTCCAGAAGTGGACCGGAGGTGGGGCCAGAGCATCGGGGAGTGGCTGCGCGGGCACAGGATGTCTGCGGGGGACCATTAGAAGCCCCGGGTAACTTCAACTCATTTTCCCCCGACCCCCCTACAGTATCCCTTTAAATACCGTTCACTGTGATTGACAGTAATTGTACCCATGTACGCACCTTATGCCTAGCTGTATGCAAAAGGTGACAGTTTTATGTCGCCAGGAGGTGCAGGAAGTCACCGGGGGGCTGAGCAGCTTAAAAACATTTTTCTAAGTAGGTTTCAGGGAAAAAAAATAATGAGCTCCCCAAGGCACACAGAACGCGCACAACGGCGGCCATTCTGTTGGGTGATCGCTGCTCATGAGGCCTGTCCGTGTATAAGGCTCATCTGTAAGGCACGCTGGTCTTCTATGAAGGGGACCATTAAGAAGACCACTATCACAAAAAAATGTAAAGTTTAAAATGCATGAAAACACAAATTAAAAGTACATTTCCACCAGAGCAAAAGATGCTAAAATTACTTTTTTCTCCTGTGTCGTTTTTACTTACAGTACATCGTAAAAATCTGGAAGAACTGACAAGTTTAGACTAGCCTATCTTCTCATGGGGCATTCTCAGGGTTTTCTTTATTTTCAAAAGCACTTGGTGAACGGCAGTTGCTCAATCCAACTGTCAGAATTGTGTACAAACAGTTGGGGGGGAGGGGGTGGGGTTGGGGGACAGACTGAATCTTTGTGTAGATCCCTTCCAGGGAGTGTTCTTGTAAAGAATAGATATAATACTGAGAATTCCCCATGGAATTCCCCATGAAAGGATGGGCTAGTCAAAAACCTGTCAGATTTCTACTACCTACTGTAAGTGACAGCAACATAGGAGAGAAGTAATTTATGGCTCATTTTACTCTGGAAGAAACGTACTTATTTGCATGTGTTTACTTGTATTTTTCAATTTTACAATCTTTTGTAATAGTGGTCTTTTAATGGTATGAATTGTACAGAAAACCACACAGTATGTGGGTAACATGGAAGTGAAACAATTCTGTGGTCAACTGGGATGCAAAGTTTTGAAGAGAGAAAGTGCCCTAAACCCCGACAATAAGGCTGGGAACACACTAGGCGGTACATTCGCGTTTTTCACCCGCACATGCATTTTTCTTCCGTTTTGCCTGCGTTTTAACCTCCTTGGTGGTAATCCTGAACTAAGTTCGGGCTGAGCCGCCCCGGAGGATTTCTCAGGCCCTGGAGGGCCGATTTGCATAATTTTTTTTTTGTTACGCGCAGCTAGCACTTTGCTAGCTGTGTGTACTACCCGATCGCCTCTGACGATTCGCCGCTACCCGCCGTGCCGCCCCCCCCCCCTCAGACCCCTTGCGCAACCTGGCCAGGTTACGCTATGGGGTGGATCGGGACTCCCCCAGACACCATGACGTGGATGACGTCATCCCGATCGTCGCCATGGCGACAGGGGAAGCCAAACAGGAAATCCTGTTCTGAACGGGATTTCCTGTTTGCTCTGATCGCCGGAGGCGATGGGAAGGGGAATGCCGCTGTACAGCGGCTATCATGTAGCTAGCGCTAGGCTAGCTACAGGATTTAAAAAAAGAAAAGAAAAATGCTGCGCCGCCCCCCTGGCGATTTTATTGTAACGCCAGGGGTGTTAATGTGTTTGCGGTTCGCATATGGGTTTTCTATTGTGTTTTATGCAAATCACTCGTAAGTAAACAGGAAGCGGAAATGCATACATTTTTTGTGTTTTTTTTTTTGTTTGTTTTTTTTTTTAAACGCACATAAAAGCCCATACAACACACTAAAACGCAATACCACTGCGTCACCACTGACTTTCATTATGTGCGTTTTTGATGCGTTTTTTGAAAATGCAACAAAACCAGCATTTTTAAACATGCATATTGCAGAACGCAACCCTATGCGTTTTTTTCATCCGGCCCATTGACTTACATTATGTGCGTTTTCGCTGCATTTTCTGCAACGCTAGCGTTTCTGCCTAGTGTGTCCCCAGCCTAAAAGTGTATGGGAAGAATTGATCATTACCTTTCAATTTCCTATGATCCCACAAATCTGCAGGAATGATTGCGTCTTAGGAGAATATTGTCACGTTAATGGGTACCTCACACACACCATACAATGGAAAACTTGATTTTTCTGCGCAACCAATCATTTTTATTGAACTGCCGTGAAAATTGGATCATTTTATTGTATGGTGTGTGGCCACCTTAAGTCTAGGGGAAGCGCAGATAAACCAATCATCAGCAGCCTTTCATTTTCCAAAGAGATAAAAGCTGTAATTCAATTGGCCGCTGCAAACAAATACATCTTCCCATTTGGGGCAAGTCAACTCTTCCCTACATTACCCTAAACTTTAGAGCTCTGAATAAAATCCAAATATAAAAACGGTTACAGCTTTTAGATAGTGTTAGGAGATATGGGTATCTTTGCCAGTTTGTTACGGCTGTCTGTGTCTCTGCTGGAGAGACTCAAATTCACTTCCTTTCCCTGTGAAACCTAGAAGTCACGTTCAAGTCTATGGTGTCACAAGAAAAGGAAGGGACGGCAGAAAAACACTTGGTTCTAACTCCTCCCCCACACCATAAAACATGTAAGAGATTCAGCCTCTTCCTGTCTGCATAGAAGGGAGGAGATTCTCTGCACAGGACAGAATGACAAAAGTAAAGAGACACTGAAGCGGAAAAAAAAAATGATATAATGATTTGTATGTGTAGTACAGCTAAGAAATAAAACATTAGGAGCAGAGACATTAGTCTAATATTGTTTCCAGTACAGGAAGAGTTAAGAAACTCCAGTTATGTATGCAAAAGAGCCACTGAGCTCCACCACTTTCAAAGTCGCAGAGAGCTCTGCCTTCTGAAGCTTGTTATCTCAAGAGTCAGTCATCTTATTTTCTTTTTCTCTGCAGAGGACAGGTCAAAAGTTCACTGGCCTGCTCTGTAAAATCATTTACAATGCTGATTAGTGTGTAAACAGCAAATATTAGAGATGCAATGTTATAAACAAAACTATATAACTGAAAATAAAAATGAGAATATTTTCTTTGCTACTAATCTTCTAGTAATTATCCGCACTACACATACAATTCATATCATTATTTTTTTTCTATATTCAGTGACTTTTTAAGAGCTGAAGAGAGGTTGTAAGCCTTTTCCATTATTTCCAGGACTAAGCTAATAGTCCTGTGTAGAGTTGGGCTTTAAGGACTTCTAAAAATCAAGCCTTTGCGTAAAAAAAATAAGTTTTATTCATCTTAATAACACACCTTTGTCAAATTTAAAAGAAATTGGGTCACGTGATCTTTGGTTGCTGCTTCCTGTGCACAAAGTTTCTGGGATGCCAGCACTGCCCTCCTCACTGCATACACCGAGTGGGCGGGGCAGAGACCCAGCTTAGTGCAGAGAAACGGTTTACCATATACATGGGTCTGGCACACAGTAAAACTGGTCACCTTAACCAATACTCATCTGATTTCATTTATGGAATGGCTGGTGGTCTTTTTAAGGACAAGGCTTCACTTATTAGAGACTTCTACAGAAAACGCATTTTAGGCCACCTGACCAGGATTCCTCTTAAGAAGTTCTGAGAGGAGACAGACACTGCACTGAGGGAGGGGCAAGAAAATAGCATGATAAAATTCTGCTGCCCCACCTGTCACAGTAAATACCCAGGTCCTATCGTACCCCTTCCAGCGTCACATCAGTCCTAAAGTTGCGGTGACACCATGAGCGCCAGTCCAGTCATCCGTGTCACGTTCCAAGACCTCCATTTTTCTTATATCACAGCTGAAACGTCCAATCAGGCTTTCTGTGACTGCTAAAATACAAGCCACTTGCTGGCCTGGGTAGGTGGGGGCGGAGCTTCACCAATGTCCACCGTAATGTTGGTGTAGAGCGGAGCCGAATCTCGGGAAAGTAGGCGGAAGGCCAGGGAGTTCATCCCATCATCCCGCCAATTCCTCCGGGTGTTCTTCAGCAGGCCGTACCTGGGAGAGGGGAGAAGGAAGGTGGTAGTGTCACATTACAGCAGACAGAAGCCCCACCCCCGTTTCAGTTACGGGAAATTACACTCATGGTATCCACTAAAATATTTTCGCCTAACGTGGAAAATTATGCAAAATCAAGACAAGTTTTCTTTAAAGTGAACCAGAGACGAAGCATCCTCATGTATTTTACCATATATATATATATCAATGGGAACATGACAGTAAACACCTACCTTGCTCTCTGTTTCATTATTTACTGTTCAGATTGCTTCCTATCAGCCCAGATAAAATCCCTGACTGAGCATTCAGTCTGGCTTTGCTATAATGACTCACCTATAATGATTCCTGAGCAGAGCCACAAGGGGGCAGGCTTGGGCTTGAAAAGACAGCACAGACGACAGACTTAGCTAAAAAGATTCCTGAACAAAGCCAGACTGATTGCTCAGTCAGGGATTTTTATCAGGGCTGATAACAAGCAGGCTGAACAGTAAATAATGAAAGAGAGCAGGGTAGGTGTTTTCTCTAATGTCCCCACTGATATATATGGTAAAATACATGAGGGTGCTTCGTCTCTGGTTCCCTTTAAGTAGTCTGGATCTTAGCTTAGCTCCGCCCGCCAGTCCACCCCATCACCAGCATTATGGCCAATCCCTAGAGGGATGAATGTCTGCTGCCTACCTGTAGGAGTTTTCCTCGTTTCCCGTATCCCGGTCGTGAGGGATCATCTTGTAGCGGCCGAGGATCAGCGGCGTCCGCGTGATGCTCAGTCCAGCCAGGCGAATCCTCAAATGACAAATAGTCTATGTTACGAGTGAAGATGCATCTGCAGTCACATTATTGGGGCAGAATGGCTTCAATACCAACAGGCTGAAATCTGCTATGCTTCCAAATGGCTCAGCCAGTGACCAAAAACGCCAACGTTTCGGAGCCACGTAGGACCCCTTTATCAAGGCAACATTTGCTCGTAGGCAATCATCTGTCTGCGGCAAAGTGTCAATCGATCTGCAATGTCAAATTGAAAACAATGGGAGTCGGAGCTCCTCTCAGCACTCGCAGGACGCAATCTTACTCAGTCAGGCAGCAGTATATCAATGTTGCTACGTGGCACCGAAACGTTGGCGTTTTTATACACAAAACATGTTGGATGTGCCAGCTTCCTGATTTATTTAAATCACTTTACGACCAACTAACGCCGATTGATGGCCGCAAGGTGGCTCCCCTAAGACCTGGGGGAGTGGTTTGCCAGGGATCGCGCGCCGCTTAAGTGATGGAGCTCTGCTCTGTCAGTCTGCCAGTGTAGATTGCAGTCTATTTACATTGTACAGCGCTGCAATCTACTGCAGCACTGTACTGGGGACAGCCCTGTCACTCGGCTGTCATGGGCTGATGCCTATGAAAGACGATCCTGCCGATTGGCTGTCGGGGGGAGGGAGGGGAGGAGGCGAGAAAAAAAAAACACAACCACAAAGCCCTGGAGCAGCGATCAGAGCCCACCAACAGAAACCTCTGTTGGTGGGCTGAAAAAGAGGGGGGGGGGGGGAGAGAGAGAATTCATTTGTGTGCTAAGTTGTATGGCTGTGCAGCAAGCTATTAAAACTGCAGAGCACTAAATTGTAAAAATAGCAAAAATGGTCACGGGGGGGGGGGGGGGGGGGGGGTTGACAGCAAGGAGCCTGTGTCCTTAAGTGGTTAAATATTTGCAGAGGTCGTCTTTTCTCTTTTTCAGCTGTAGCACTCCCCCTTAAAGAGACTCTGAAGCGAGAATAAATCTCGCTTCAGAGCTCAAAGTTAGCAGGGGCATGTGTGCCCCTGCTAAACCGCCGCTATCGCACCGCTAAACGGGGGTCTCTTCACCCCCAAATCCCCCCCCCCGCACAACTTGGTCGTACATTTGGTCGCTCCTGGAGGCAGGGCTAACCGCCGCAGCCCTGCCTTCAGTCGCGTCTATCAGCGGCGCATCGCCGCCTCTCCCCCGCCCCTCTCAGTGAAGGAAGACTGAGAGGGGCGGGGGAGAGGCGGAGATACGCGCTGACAGACGCGCGTGGGGCAGGGCTGCGGCGGTTAGCCCTGCCCCAATGCGGATGCGCTCCCCCGCTTTACGGAGGGGATTTGTGGGATCAGGTACCCCCGTTAAGCCGCAGGATAGCGGCGTTTTAGCAGGGGCACACATGCCCCTGCTATATATGAGGTCTGAAGCGAGATTTATTCTCGCTTCAGACTCTCTTTAAGGTTTGATCCAGTAGTGAGTGAAAGCCAACATTAACTTTGAAGGCTAGCAACAAGTCTGTACACGTCCCAACTCCCGCCAGACGACATGCCTCATACCCATGTACAGTTGTGTTCAAAATTATCCAACGCCCAATGCTGTAAAGGATTTTAGGGAATTTAGTGTACATTTGTAATGGTGTTCAGAATGAAATCTTACAAGGACTTTGTAAAGAACCAAATGCAACTAAAATGACATCAATTATTTTGTAATACAGTATTAAAAATTTTTTTTTGTGATTTCTTCATTCAAGAACAGAGGTTCATTCAAGTGTTTTTGATCAGGTATTTAAAACACCTGTGGATGTTAAGTAGCAGCAATCAAGCATAATAAGCACCAATTAGGCAGATTTAAAATAACGGATACTCAGCTCCTTCTAGACATTTACTGGTGTGTTTACAAACATGGTGAAGTCAAGAGAATGGTCCAGGAAGACAAGAGGAGAGGTGATTTCTCTTCACAGGAAGGGCAATGGCTATAAGAAGATTGCAAAGATGTTAAACATACCAAGAGACACCATAGGAAGCATCAATCGCAAATTCAAGGCAAAGGGCACTGTTGAAATGCTACCTGATCGTGGCAGAAAGAAGATGCTGACTTTGACTGCTGTGCGCTACCTGAAGCGCAAAGTGGGGAAAAGTCCCTGTGTGACTGCTGAGGAGCTGAAAAAAAGATTTGTCAGATGCGGGTACTGAAGTTTCAGCTCAGACAATAAGGCGCACACTGCGTGATGAAGGCCTCCATGCCAGAACTCCCAGGCGCACCCCCTTGCTGTCTCCAAAGAATAAGATGAGTCGACTGCAGTATCCCAAAAGTCATGTGGACAAACCACAAAAGTTTTGGGATTGTGTTCTGTGGACTGATGAAACAAAATTAGAACTGTTTGGGCCCATGGATCAACGCTATGTTTGGAGCAGGAAGAACAAGGCCTATGAAGAAAAAAACACCTTGCCTACTGTGAAGCATGGCGGGGGGTTCAATCATGCTTTGGGGCGGTTTTGCTTCTGCAGGTACAGGGAAGCTTCAGCATGTGCAAGGTACCATGAATTCTCTTCAGTACCAGGAGATACTGGAAGAAAATGTGATGCAGTCCGTCACAAACCTGATGCTTGGGAGATATTGGACCTTTCAACAGGACAATGATCCCAAGCATACCTCCAAGTCGACTAGAGCATGGTTGCAGAATAAAGGCTGGAACATTTCGGAGTGGCCATCCCAGTCACCAGACTTAAATCCAATTGAGAACCTCTGATGGGACTTAAAGAAAGCAGTAGCAGCGCGCAAGCCTAAGAATGTGACTGAACTGGAGGCTTTTGCCCACGAAGAATGGGCTGAGGGCCTGTTTCCACTACACGTAGATTGGATGCAGAAAAACTGACTCCAATGAATGCCTATGGGCCCGTTTCCACTAAACGCGATTTTTCTGATGCAGATTTTCCTATGGGCATTAATTGGAGTCAGTTTTTCTGCATCCAGAATCTGCGTGTAGTGGAAACAGGCCCTAAGATACCCGTAGATGGCTGCAAGACACTTGTGTCAAGCTATACTTCACGTTTAAAAGCTGTTATAACTGGAAAAGGATGTTGTACTAAGTACTAAGGATGAATGTCACTTGGGGGTTGAATAAAACTGATAACGTGAGCACAGAAAAGACATTTGTGGTTATTTCATTATAAATGTTATGTTATATTTGTCTGACTTACAAGTGCCTCTTTGATTTAATTGTAAACAAGATGACTGAAATGATCAAAATCAATGTCAAACTGGCCAAAACACTCAATTTCAGTGGGGGTTGAATAATTTTGAACACAACTGTACAAGGCATGAAAGCTTACACTTCTAGGTGGGCCGCTGTGCGGCTGCATGGGCCTATGTCTGCCCCTGGTTAGAGAAGAAAGCCTTCTGACAAGACTCCTACGCATAGAACAATGCAGATAAATATAAGAAGGCGACTGCCCCAGATTGTGCTAGATGTGTGTGTGTCCAGGAATGAGTGCATCGGGTGAGAGCTGACAGGTGAACGGGCTGTGGATAGGATATATACAGCCACACACCATATAGGGCAGAAGGCAGGGCCTTTTCTTGGGTAGTGCCGGCAGGGCAACTGTCCTGGGCTCAGACCAGCAAGTAGAAGAAAGGGGGCGCAGGCAGAAGGACATAACCGCTAGGGAGCTGGTGACGCACGGTGCAGCCAAATGGAAGAAGATTACCAGCGTGATCACCTCCTTGACTCCTCCTAGGCTGCCTGCGTCAGACGTTACGTCATCATCACGTCACCACTGCGTGATGACACCTGATGTCCTGTAGAGGTACTGCAGGCTGTCAGTGCGCGGTGCCCGTGGAGGAGTCGGCTTTCCGGGCTCTCTTCGTTTGTGTGTTTTCCTGGTCTCTGCTCCCTCCTGGATCAGTGGCTGGTCACTAGTAAGTAGGCAGATCTACTTGTGACCTGTGGCTGTGTGACTGTCCCTAAAGAGTTAGAGTCCACGAGGGTGAGGGGGAAGGAGGCACAATTTTTACACCCCCGCCCTGAGTGCAATTTAGCCTAGAAACTGCCCTGACAAAACATACAACAATCCCAGCCTGACATACTGTAACCGATAAAGCACCAATTCCTCTGGTTCCTCAAACTTGGTGCTTAGGGTGAGATCATGGCCCCTTAACTCATTTTTTCTCCCAGGTTTTCTCCTTGGAGATCATTTTTAATCTTTTTAAAATAACTTTTCAGCATTTTGCAATTGAAAAAGTAAAAGTACCAAAAACGAGGTGAAAAAGTACTGTACCTACCTGCTGGTGCCTTGAAAGCCATTTTATGGATACGGGCCCATATGCAATTCCATTTCTCTCCTAGGTGATATTTTCACAATTTGTCAATAAAATGCCTTTTAACCTGCTGAGCGGTCTGGACGAGCTCAGCTCGTCCAACACCGCCAGAGGCTGCCGCTCAGGCCCTGCTGGGCCGATTTTAGTCAAATAAAAAGCAGCACACGCAGCCGGCACTTTGCCAGCCGCGCGTGCTGCCTCATCGCCGCCGCTCTGCGGCGATCCGCCGCGAGCAGCGGCGAAAGAGGGTCCCCTCAGCCGCCTGAGCCCAGCGTAGCCGGAACAAAAAGTTCCGGCCAGCGCTAAGGGCTGGATCGGAGGCGGCTGACGTCAGGACGTCGGCTGACGTCGATGACGTCACTCCGCTCGTCGCTATGGCGACGATATAAGCAAAACAAGGAAGGCCGCTCATTGCGGCCTTCCTTGTTTATTCTGGGCGCCGGAGGCGATCGGAAGATCGCCTCCGGAGCGCCCTCTAGTGGGCTTTCATGCAGCCAACTTTCAGTTGGCTGCATGAAATAGTTTTTTTTTTTATTTAAAAAAAACCCTCCCGCAGCCACCCTGGCGATTTAATCAGAACGCCAGGGTGGTTAAAGAGGAACTCCGGTGAAAATAACGTAATGAACTAAAGTGCATAATTCTCACAATAATTATGTATAAATGATTTAGTCAGTGTTTGCCCATTGTAAAATCTTCCCTCTCCCTGATTTACATTCTGACATTTATCACATGGTGACATTTTTACTGCTGGCAGGTGATGTCAGTGGAAGGAGATGCTGCTTGATTTTTTTGGTCGTTTTTTGGAATTGCTCATGGGTCCATATCAGTAAAATGCCTTTATTGACTATTTTGAAGATATCATCTAAGAGAAAACTCAGCAGAAAAAAGTGAATTGAATAAGGCCAACATATCAGTATACAGAGTTACATTCAGCAGCAATCCGTCACTCTGGTCTTACCTCATGGCGATATCGTCGTCCTCCCCTCCCCAGCCCCAGTATGTGTTGGGGAAGCCGTTCATCTTCATAAACTGGTCCGGTGTCAGGGCAGACACGCCTCCAAAGTACGCCCAATAAGGCAAGCTGAGGGAACACAAACAGCGGATTTTCACAGCGGTTTTGGGACAAAACTCTGGAAAGCAGGAAAAAAGGGCGCCAGCAGCTAGTGGACGAAAAGAGCGCTGCCATAGACTAATGGAGTTATCGTTAATACGGCGAAAAAAGCAGAAAAAAGGGCGCCCAATAAATCATCATTAACATTATTAGAACATTAAAGTTTTTGAAGTAGGTTATCGTTTTATAAGCTTGCAAAGTTATAGTTTTGTCATATTTCATGCAGAATATTTACACACACACACACACATTAAATGAAGCAGCTGTAGCATCATTTTTCCAGGTGACAAATATGCATGAACTTACAATGACCAACTTTTTACCGACCATCCTAGCTGTCCTCCATGAAGAGCTGTACAGTACAGACTCCTTGCCCTAACTCAATAGGATTCTCAAGTGTAAACACCCTCCTCTCAGGGGAGGTCAGAGGCAGAGATAACCCTTTAATGTCTAAAACAAGCAATATAAATTTACAGACATCAGTACTGCAAGTGATGCCATTTTCAGGATTTGAAATAAGCAAGATGTACACCAACCCCCACTAACCAGCCCCCCCCCCCCCCCCCCCCCCCGAAACAGAGACATAGATTCTACAGCTCTGGACAGCAAGGTTAAAGAGAAACCGTGACCAACAATTGAACTTCATCCCAATCAGTAACTGATACCCCCTTTCCCATGAGAAATCTATTCCTTTTCACAAATGGATCATCAGGAGGCTCTGTATGGCTGATATTATGGTGAAACTCCTCCCACAGTGTGATGCCAGGACCATGGTGCTGACATCACACTGTGGGAGCCTTGTTGCATTGTGGGAAATAACAGCTGTTTCCAACTGCCAAAAAAAGCAAGCAGCATCCCCTTCCACTGACATCACCTGCCAGCAGTAAAAATCTCACCATGTGATAAATTTCAGAATGTAAATCGGTGAGAGGAAAGATTTTACAATGGGCAAACACTGACTAAACCATTTATACATAATTATTGTAAAAATGTAGCACTTTTGTTCATTACGTTCTCTTCACTGGAGTTCCTCTTTAAGGTCGCCGAGCACCAGCCAAACAATGTGTTGTAGGGATGGATGTAGAACGTGGCAGAGAGGAAATGAATAATACATTTAGTTTTGGTTCCCTCAAGGAGCTGATTTTTTTGTCCCAACAAAGGTAAAAGAAACCCTCTCACTTACATATCGTGTTTATCCCTTGTTATTGTTTTCTGATGGAACAGAAGGGAGGCCTCTAGGTTTCAGGAAGATCAGAGAGAGAGGACACCCCCCCCCCCTCCCCACCCGGCGTTTGTGTGATCTCCTCCCACCATCCGGGGATCTGGGACAGAGGTCGGTAACCAGGTACGTGCTTCACATGTGATAAGAGCCCAGAATTCAGGGATAGAGTGACACAAGGAATCATTGTTTTACAAAAGACACAGAATATGAAAGACGGCTTCCATAATAACAGGGAACAATACGCTGCCTGTGCACAACCTCAGGGCATATTTCATAAAGCCTGACCTCCTTCCCATGAGCCCCGGCAGGCCTGGCACCGGCCCACAAACGCCGTCTATCAGAATCATTTACTTCACCAAGTACAAAAGGTGGTGGATTCATCCAGAATGAGTTTGGCTCATAAAAGTTCTGGAATGGCAGGTTGGATGGTGAGAGAAAGAGGGCAGGGAGGAGGGGGGATTCACATTCATACACACACACAGACACACACACACACACAGACACACAGACACACAGACAGACAGACACACAGACAGACAGACAGACAGACAGACAGACAGACACACACACACAACCAGACACCACCAACAAAAACAATATAGGTGAAAAATCTAACATCTAACATAGCCTAACTTTCATATAAAGTTCAAAAAACAATTTTGACGATAACCTCGGCTATTTGTAGCTCAAAAATAATGCACTGTTGGGTTTCTACATGTACGGGCACAGCTCCCAAATTATAGTCACTTGAAACTGAAATGAGACAGGACAAGACATAACATTGATATTGCGCTTTCCTCTTGGCAGACTCAAAGCGCCGGGGCTGCAGCCACTAGGGTGCGCTCTACAGGAAGTAGCAGTGCTAGGAAGTCTAGCCCTCGGTCTCCGTTCTGAATAGGTGCAGCTTAAATCAGAGCTGATAGCCATACTATCTCAGAAAAAAAAACACACATATAAGTAGATAAAATGCTTGCTCTACTTATACAGCATATGTATTGCACTGTCTACGTTTTGATTTTTGTGACTTTTCTACAGTAAAAAAAAAAAAAAAAAAAAAAAAAAAAAAAAAGCCAAACCTGATGTCATTTCCTCCCTTACTCTCCTCTGCCTGATTTGCCCGCCCTTCACTATAGAAAGTGCATTGTCTCATGAGAAATATTGGCCAATCAGACAGGAACAGAGGTGTGAGAGGGGAAAACAGGAAGGAAAGAGGCTTCAGCCAGACTGCATTAGTTAAGTATGAGAGGAAGTATAGAAGCAAAAAAAGGACAACCCAGCATGCCCTGCAACTTCCTTTTTGTGTACCAAATTTTGTGTGTACCAAATAAGAATCAGGTAAACTAGGGAATGATCATTGATCAACAAGAAAAGTAATAGTGCTTTTAATGCTGGGCATACACGGCCCAGATTCTTCTTATCGAGCCGCTGATGGCTCGATTGATAATTTCAGACATGTCCAATCACCGCGTGGATCGATTCCCGGCTCGATCCCCGCGGGCGGACAATAGCGGTAATCAAGCGGAAGATAAGTGCGGGGACGAGCAGGAATCTATCCACGTGGACGAGCCGGCATTGAGCCGCTGGCTCGAACCGGTGCATTGTTGAGCCGTGTATGCCCGGCATAACTTTTGGATTGCCTGGTTAGCATCCTTATTACTTGTTTGCCAGATAAAAATAAAGAATTGATTTTTGATTTTATGCCCAACAGCTACTCTTTAACCCCCCCACCCCCCCCCCTCCCCCCCAAAGACCAGGCTCATGTTTGCAGTGCTGGGCTGTGCAGGCTTTTCAGCCTTCTGCACAGCCCAGCTTAGGTGCCCAGCGATCGGACTCGCCTCCTTTTTTTGTCCCTAAGGGGACATGCCGCCGGAGGGGTCCGATCGCTACAGGCTTTGTTTATTTTTTTCCGATGCCTCAGCGAGGCTCTCTCCCCCCGCCCCCCTCCGTCATGTTATTTGGAACAGGACGGCGATCCGTCCTGTACCGCCTCCCATGGGCATCAGCCTATGAGAGGAGGGCGCTCCCCGGCCAATCAGAGGCCGGGGATCGCCGATCTCGTACAGCGCTGCCGGGGGCTTGTAAACAAAAAGGGGATTTCTTTCCCCTTACGTTTACAAACAGTCTGCTAGCCGTGATCGGTGGCTAGCAGGCTATGCAAAGCGGCAGGGAACGATCGCGCATGCGCGCGGCCGTTCCCTGAGAAGCTGCAGCCCCAGGACTTGACGCCAATTGGCGTTAGGCGGTCTTGGGGCTGCCGCCGCGGTCACGCCCATTGGCGTGAGGCGGTCCTTAAGTAGTTAATGAGCAAGAAAAGCTTGTATTTGAAGCTAGGTGTCCAGTGTCAGTGGAAGAGCCCTTAACTTCCTTAGCGGTAATCACGAGTTCAGCTCGGGTTAGTAAAAACATGCCAGGAGTGGTATCCCCGAGCCGAACTTGTGGTAGCCGCCAGGAGGTTACTGCAGAGTATAGCGTGCAGTGGGTGTTTTATCTCACCTCCTGGGGGATCCCGAAGTCGGCCGCCATTCTTCTTCCGCTCCTCCGAGGCTCTGCTTCCCCCCTGGTAAGATCGCAGTCTGTCATCATGACAACAGCCGGCAATCTCACTATAGGGTTACAGCGCCACCTAGAGGACAGAGGGAAAACTGCAGCGCTGGAGCCCAAGGAGGTGAGTGAGTGCTGGGCAGAACACCTTAGCAGCATGATTTTTCCAGGTTTTAAGATTTTAAAAGCATGAAAAAATCCAGAAAGAATAATACCGGCCAAGGGGGTTAACCAGTACACTACCCAGCCAAAAGTTTGTCTTCCTAAAACAGAAGGTAGTTGCAATTATTCAGGTTGGCGTGAGCATATGTCGCCTCCCACAATGCATCACTGCTGAATATGCAAATCATCCTTTGTTGTCCCTGTAAGCTAACCACACCTCCAGAGCCGCTGGGATGCAATGACACTGGAGGGGTGGTTAGCTTACAGGGACAACAAAACAGGATGTGCATATTCAGCAGTGATGCATTGTGGGAGACATATGCCCACTCCAATCTGAATAATCACAAATACCTTCTGATTTAAGGAGGCAATCTTGTTTTGCATAGTATTTTAGAAAGGAGACGTTTTGGTCCTTAGCCCCTTACACACTCCTAGGAGTTCTGCTTCACCATGAGCTTGCTGGGTAATCTGTAACTATCCAGCCAATAAACTAACGGACTACAATTTAACCACTTAAGAACCACAGTGCTAATCCCCCCTAAAGATTAGGCCATTTTTTGTGAAATGGGCCACTGCCAGCTGCAGGGCCACACAACTCAGCACACTAGCGATTCCCCTCCCCTCTTTTCTGTCCACCAACAGAGCTCTCTGTTGGTGGGGTCTGATCGCTGCCCCCCCCCCTCCCCCCCAGTTGCTTATTTTTTTATACAAAGATTTGTCATTTTTTTAAAATAATGTTTTTTTCTTCCCCTCTGAATCCCTTCCACCCCCCGCCAGCCAGGTGCATATTATTTTGGCACCACTCAGTTCGGCATGGTGAGAGCCGAATGACGACTCTCACCGCTGCCGCTAAACTCCAAGGCGGCGCAAACCTCCCTGGCGTTCTGATACCTCACGGCTGCGCATGGTTTTTTAAACTTAATTTTTTTTTTAAATCATGTAGCTAGCCTAGCACTAGTAACATGATAACCCCCCCTCCCAGCGGAATCCCACCCACCCTTCCGATCGCCGCTGGCGATGATGGCCATCAGGAGATCCCGTTCTGAACGGAATCTCTGTCAGGGCTTCCCCCGTCGCCATAGCGACGACCGGAATGTCGTGATGTCATAGGGAGTCCCGATCCACCCCTCAGCGCTGCCTGGCACTGATTGGCCAGGCAGCGCACGGGGTCTGGGGGGGGCACTCATTACGCGGCGGATAGCGGCGCATCGGCGGCGATCGTCTACAACACGCAGCAAGAACTGTCTTGCTGGGTGTTTTAAAAAAAAAAATATTAAAAGCGGCCCTCCAGGGCCTGAGCGGCACCTTCCGGCGTCTCTGGATGAGCTCAGCTCGTCCAGAACGCTAAGGAGGTTAAATACTATTCCCCCTCCGAGTTGTCGCAACTCTGAGGGAGATGTAATTTGGGGTCTGGCGGCTGCCCAGCGCAGCATAGCATTGCTACTATGGGGCGTCCAGCTTCGGTACTAGGCTCTCAGAGCCGTATGCTGAAATCAGCTGATCCGTCCTCCGCCAGCCAATCATAGCGATCGGCTCTCATAGGCTTCAGCCTATGACAGTTGATCGCTCTCTTGTGCCCCAGGGGGACAGCCGTGTCACATGGCTGTCCCCAGTACAGCGCTGCCGTGGATCGCAGCGCTGTACTTAGTAAAAAGACGGCGGTTTCGCCTACCAACAGGAGATGCGCAATCTCCTGCAGTAGCCGGTCCCAGGACTTGGCGCCAATTGCCGTTAGGCGGTCCTGGGGCGTGACGCAGTCGTTAGGTAGTTAAATCAAACCTGAAGCGAAAATAAACTTATGAGATAATGAATGTGTTGAGCAGCTAAGAAATAGAACATTAGTATCAAAGAAAAGCGTCCCATATTGTTTTCCAGTAGAGCTGCCATCTATGCAAAAAAGAGCTCCTGTTTTCAGAAGCACTTACACAACCAAATAACTTTGTGAAACAGCTTGAGATAAGGTTTTACTGCAGAAAAGTTCAAAGAGTCATTAACCCTCCTCTGTTTTATAGCTTAAAATACAGAGTGTGGTTTGTAAACTGCAAATGTGACAATGATGCAAAGTTATTACAAAAAAAAGCGCTATACAACTGAAAATAAAAACATGAAACTATTTACTACTAATGTTCTATGAATTATCGGGACTATAATTATATATTTTTTTGCTTTAGGTTTGTTTCGAAAGAGGCCAATCTCGTATTTTTTCTGCATTGCAATGAATGATAGAAATATGTCTCGATATGCTGTCCATATATAGTATTTATACTGATGGCTAAGTGCACTATTGTATGCTGATTTTATGATGTGTTCATATTGTTGGTCACTGTTTATTGTGAATAAAGTTTAAGTATTTAACTATGGACAAATCACCTGATCCATGACCTTTATACGAAACTAATGACACTAATTCCCCCCCACCCCCCCAAACCCTAAGCAGCCAATTCGTGTTGTATTGCCCTTGTATAAGGCTTGGGCCACACTATATACGGTTGCAGATCGCAAGTCCGCGGCCCGGGCTCCGTGTAAACAAAAAACGGAACGCAAACGGATCAGTTTTGTAGAAAAAAGTGCAATCTGTTTCCGTTCCGTTTTTCAACCCAAAAACGTGGACAAAACGTACCTGGCCCAATGCAATTGTTTTTGACCAATAGAAAGGCAGTGGGAGGGGCTATGCTGCTAATATTTACCCGTTTCCCACCACATGACCACTAGGAAGCCAGTGGGAGGGGCTATCTTTAGAAAAAAAAAAAAAACAGTGTTTTGGCCAATTAAAGGCATATGGAATGACCTGGGGAGGTTTTTGTGAGTGCCTGTACCAATGGCCAGTGATTGGGAGTGGTTTTGCTGTACAGGGAGTGGTTTGGTTATAGTCTATTGCAGCCTTTCTCAATCTTTTTACCTTGCAGGAGCCCTGTAAATAACTTTTGGATCTCAAGGAACCCCTGCAAACAATTTATTGATCTCGAGGAACCCCTACATTTATTTTTCAGGAAGCATGGTCTTTAAATAGGTTAGGCTGCTAATTTCACTATTACACTGCCACTCATTATACTGTCTCCTGACCCCCCCAATTTAGTGCTTCTTGTTACAGTACCACCTATTATAGTGTGCTCTATTATACTTCCCCCATGATGGGATAAAATGCCAAGGAACCCCTGCAGAGTCCTCAAGGAACCCTGGTTGAAAAAGCCTGGTCTATTGTCTGCACTATGTGTTTGAAGCACTCTTGAGAATACAGCAGGCAAGAAAGTACTACATCAGGCAGTCCCATGGACCCCCTCGTCTTTCTGTACTGGATGAACCTGGCTTGGATGGGGGTCTTCCTGTACTACAGTGGGACCCTCATGCGGTCAGGAGTGCAGAGATGGTGGGTGCATCCTCTCCTACAAGACGGCATGTGGGGAAAACTACAATTTATGTGTTTTACTATCATTTCTTCAGGTGGGAGATACCCAGTTAGTTCTATAGAGGCTGCCCAATTCAGACTAATGTTTTATTTACCACTAGCTGAAGACCCGGTGTTGCTACTGTGTATATTTAGAGACCGTCTGAGGAAGCCCGAGGGGCGGGCGATACTAGTTACGGAAGTGAGCCTGGAGTGACGTCACCCGCTGCGCGTTTGAGGGCGCATGGATCCGTCTCAGCGTGGACTTTGATGTGTGTGAGAGGGGTTGAGAGGAGCAGCGAGCAGCAGCCGGAGGAGTCCTGAGGAGCGCACAGGAACGTCTGAATGTCCTAAGGAGGTGGTGAGAGCCCTCCGGGCATGGCATATAGAGTGTGCATAGGAGCTGAGTTGAGGAGCTTTGCGTAGAGGTGGTGTGAGCCCTCCAGTACTTGCTGAACACTGCTTTGCTAATTATGCTGACACATGCTTTCTGTATGGAATATATATCGGATTAACATCCGGGGGCCCCCGTTGCATGGACTAACACTGCTGCATGCCAATCTCCGCTCCCCCTACGTCCATCTAGGACTATAAATGCTTATAGTGCATAAAGTATATATACACAGTGGATTGCTAACCTGAAATAACTGGGACAATACATCACTTGCTATGATTAGCAGTGGTCACGCTAGTCGGATCTGAAGCAACAACCCACACATGACAGAGGAATATTGCTATTGATATTACTCCAGGGAGTGCAATATCTGAATGTGTGAGGTGTATGACTGCACAGTGAGAGTGACACGGCCGGCTGTGTATGCCAGGTTGTAATACATTCTAAGGCTCATGTTTTATGGGGGTTAACGGGGGGGTTTTGTATGCAGATTTAATAAAATTCAATGTGTTATTTGCAGACTGAGTGATACAAAATGTATTGTGTATATTTAGTTGCTGACACACAATCACTCAATAACCAGGTTTGTGAGCTTTGGAGTCCTTGTCATCAATGTAAATTACCACATTGAAATGAAACAAATCTGATTGGCTGTCTGTGGTCCCGCCCCTTTCAGGAATTTGAATGCCAGTCACCCATTGAACGACTGCACCAGGTTTGCTCTGCCATTAACAGTGTAAGAATGGCAATTTAAATATTCCCCTTGAAAATCAATAGGTGAATTTTGATTGGTTGTCGTAGGCTCCCCCCATATTCCTTAATATTAATCTCAGTCACCAGCTGTTCCAGGTTTAAGTACTCTGGCTCTATTACTGTGAGAATGACAGCCTTCTAAATTTTCCCATTGATGTTAATGGGTGAAATCTGATTGGCTGTTTGTTGTTCTGCCCGGGTGTGTAGGGGGACATAAAACCCCCAGTATTTATATTCCCAGTTAGTAAGGGATCTGCAGTGTATTCAAAGTTTCGTTGAAATTGGTCAAGGCGTTTGCAACTGATGGAGATGCGTGCGCACACACACACACACACACGATTATATATATTTAGATTGGTACTACAAATACAATTAACTTACTCATAAGTTTATTTTCAGTTCAGTTTTGCTTTTAAAAAAAAAAAGTGAAGTGAAGAATGTTGAGGCATTTCAGAGTAGTGTAAAGTTTCTAGGTATAAACGGAAGTATTTCGAAAATATTTAAGAATGCCCCAAAACATGGTGGACAGGTCCTAAAGGTAGGGTTAGAGAAAGCTCAAACGGGTAATAAAACAATGAAAGGCACTTTAGGTTTGTTACACACCTCTAATCTGGTACGTGGCACGCGTGCAAGATAAAAAGTTAATACGGACTGCATTCGTCTTATGAAGAGGTCTGTGTAGGATGGGGCCATGTTTGACCCCATTGCTGTGCCCAAATTCTGTTTTAAAAAAAAAAAGACCTAAAATATAAGGTTTCTGTACACAAAGATCTTCAAGAACAAATGAAGTGAGCAGAATATGGAGGCTGCCATAATGGTTTCCTTTTAAAGCAGATCTGAGATGAAAAACAAGCTATATAGACAAGTTACTTGTTATAGTTAGAAGACAAAAAAACAGGGGGTCCGGGAGCCCAATCTGGTGCAGCACGTTATTATGTACGGGATTAATTTTATAAAGACAGTAAGTAATATACTCACAAGAGTGGGTTGCTGATTGAGGCAACCACTCGTTTTCGCTGGTGGGGAAATACCGTCCCCACTCGGCCTTTATTCTTCTTTTGGTCGCTCCCCAAAAAAGGTAGATCCGTCGGAGATCCTCCGACGTTGATCTTCCCCTTGGATCAAGGGGTACTAACTGATTTTTGGTAGGGTAGGAAGCGCCCGGTAGGATAATTCAGATCTATGTGATTCTATATGGTAGGTACAACATTAAGGAAACAAAAATGGTGTGATCCTACCTTCTAGATGTCCCTTATAGGAAATATACAGATCAAGTCGTATACTTGTATAATTGAATTTTATTTGGGGCACAGACAACGCGTTTCACGGTCAAAACAGCTTCCTCAGGTCAATAGAGGTTGACCTGAGGAAGCGGTTTTGACCGTGAAACGCGTTGTCTGTGCCCCAAATAAACTTCAATTATACAAGTATACGACTTGATCTGTATATTTCCTATAAGGGACATCTAGAAGGTAGGATCACACCATTTTTGTTTCCTTAATGTTGTACCTACCATATAGAATCACATAGATCTGAATTATCCTACCGGGCGCCTCCTACCCTACCAAAAATGTGTTATAGTTAGAGTTTACATAGTTTACACAGCAAATCTAGCTGCAAACAGCTTAACAGTAGATTATTATTTCTTCACGTGATACAATGAGAGCAGCCATGTTCTGCTTGTGATCATTACAGACACGCAAGCTCTGTATCTCCAGCCTTCAGCCTGTGAAAACTTCACTCCCCTCTCCTCCTGCCCTTTGCAATCTCTGGCTAGTAACACCACCTCCTCCTGAACAGACTGAGCTCCCATAACCCCCTGCTGCATGAGGCTCAGAGTTCCTAGGCGCTAGAGGAGCTGAGGGCGAGGCTTGTTTAATTTATAGGGAATTAGGGTATTAAAACCATAAAAACAAAAAAAATATATTTGACTTGAGGAATGCCCAATAAACTATATGTAAGGAACACAATTATGCAATGCGTAAAAATGTATCTCGGATCCACTTTAAACAATACTAGTTGCCTGGCAATTTGGCTGCAGTAGTGTCTGAGTAACACCAGAAACAAGCATGCAGCCAATCTTGTCAGATCTGACAATGTCAGAAACACCTGATCTGCTGCATGCTGGTTCAGGGGCTATGGCTGAAAGAATTAGAGGCAGAGGATCAGCAGGGCAGCCAGGCAACTGGTATTGCTTAAAAGAAATATGGCAGCCTCCATATCCCTCTTGCTTCTGTTGCCTTTAGGCCATTTTCAGACGGACGGCTGGACCGCACGCTTGCCGGTATAGAGTCAAATTTTCAGCTGCTACTTATGATAAATACTTGCTCTACTTGCGTAACATATGTATTGTACTGTCCACTTTTTTTAGTGATTTTTCTAGTAAAATTTTTTTTTAAAAAAAAATGAGAATATCCTTCTTATGCTAGGTACACACCATATAATTTTCTGGCAGATTTACCTGCCAGATCGATTATTTCCAACATGTCCAATCTGAATTTCAATCGATTTTTTTATTCAATTTTTAAAATCGATTTTCATAGAACTGAACGAAAATCGTTGACTGTCCCAGGTAACCAGAGACTTCTAGCCCCCGTACCTAATTCAGCCTGAAGCAGTAATGCCCCCGTACCTAACTCAGCCTGAAGCAGTAATGCCCCCGTACCTAACTCAGCCTGAAGCAGTAATGCCCCCGTACCTAACTCAGCCTGAAGCAGTAATGCCCCCGTACCTAACTCAGCCTGAAGCAGTAATGCCCCCGTACCTAACTCAGCCTGAAGCAGTAATGTCCCTGTACCTAACTCAGCCTGAAGCAGTAATGTCCCTGTACCTAACTCAGCCTGAAGCAGTAATGCCCCCGTACCTAACTCAGCCTGAAGCAGTAATGTCCCTGTACCTAACTCAGCCTGAAGTAGTAATGCCCCCGTACCTAACTCAGCCTGAAGTAGTAATGCCCCTGTACCTAACTCAGCCTGAAGCAGTAATGCCCCCGTACCTAACTCAGCCTGAAGCAGTAATGTCCCTGTACCTAACTCAGCCTGAAGCAGTAATGCCCCCGTACCTAACTCAGCCTGAAGCAGTAATGTCCCTGTACCTAACTCAGCCTGAAGTAGTAATGCCCCCGTACCTAACTCAGCCTGAAGCAGTAATGCCCCTGTACCTAACTCAGCCTGAAGCAGTAATGCCCCTGTACCTAACTCAGCCTGAAGCAGTAATGCCCCTGTACCTAACTCAGCCTGAAGCAGTAATGCCCCCGTACCTAACTCAGCCTGAAGCAGTAATGTCCCTGTACCTAACTCAGCCTGAAGTAGTAATGCCCCTGTACCTAACTCAGCCTGAAGCAGTAATGCCCCTGTACCTAACTCAGCCTGAAGCAGTAATGCCCCTGTACCTAACTCAGCCTGAAGCAGTAATGCCAACAAAATGATTTATGCAACAGAAGGCGTCCAGCTGAGGCTGCCTTATTTCTGCTAGTGGCTCTTCTCATTTATCCAGGCTACGGTACACCCATTCATCCAGCTTTATCAGGAGTGACTGCCTAATCTTAGCTTCCATCCTTTTCCCTGGAGTCTCCAGTGTCCTCTAATGTCTCACAAGCAGCTCTGGTGTCTGCGCTATCTGCCCCATCACAGTATAAATCTTCCTATTAATGGACTTTCTAAGAACTGTCTCCATTCTGTACCGATAGAGACATCCGATTTCCCTGCAGCCATGGCTCACATTACAGGCATAGAGCAAAGGACAACAGAGCTGAAGCCACAGTAGCCTTCCTTTACCCTGTAACAGCAATAAGGCAAGAGGAGCTGGAATAGGATTGGCTGCCGCCTGCTAAATAGCTACGCATACTTTTATTCTTGTCTGTATAACTGGTAATAGCTGCTCATGCATCCACAGAGCTACTGGTATTCTATGCAAAGCAACAGCGACATCTAGCTTGCAAAATTAGATACTGCACCTCTTTAGATAGAGCTAGTTTAAAGGGATCTGAGCAGCTTTTGCTTTCAATTAGCTGAAGGGGCTGCCATGTTTGAGAAGCTAACTCCCCCTGCTCCCTTTTCACTGCAGTTATACAGCCTTGGTGTAAAGTTCAACAAGTCACTTATCTTATCTCTTTGAAGTACAGGCGCGTACACACACCGGATTCCTGCAAACGACGGGTCGTCTCTGCCGACAGTTTGCCAGTGTGTACAGTCTGTCGGCAGGCTGAGGAGGCTGGTTTTGACAGATCCACTTGGCAAACTGTCAGCAGAACGGCCCGTCGTTTGCAGGAATCCGGCGTGTGTACACGTCTTACAGTCTTCCCCCTCCTCCCACCTCCCTAATGCTTAATGGGTTTGTTTGAATTTTATGCTGGGAATACACAGTTTGTTTCTGAGGCGATTAGATGGTTCGACATTTCCGATATGTCCGATCTCCCGCCTGATCCTTTGGCCGCTCGAGTTCTGATAGAAGTGAAAGGAAAAAGATAAGAAAAACAAGTGAAAGATAAGAGACTCGACTGCAGAATCGAGAGGCAAAAACGATCGAGAAGAGAAACGCACGGCAGAAACGAACTGTGTATTCCCAGCATTAGCTTGTGGTCAATTAAGTCAATAGTGTCCTTATCAGCTTTCCATTGTCTGTTGCTTGTGACCACCACTCAGACTGACAGAAAGAGGATTGTAGTAAAAAGAATCCACTGCGAGCTTCCAGAATCACACCTGAAAAAACAGCTTAAAATAGTGTTAAGGTGGCCATACACTTGTCGATTTGCCATCAGATTCGACCAACAGATAGATCCCTCTTTCATCGAATCTGCAGTAAAGGTGGCCATACGATCCCTCTCTGATCAAACAGATTGTGAATCGATTTCAGCCTGAAACCGATCACAATCTGTGGAGCTGCCGCCACCCCCTCCCCGCATACATTACCTGTTCCGGCCGGCGCGAGTCCCCTGGTCCCTGCTGTCTTCTTCTCCGCTCCCGGCTCCAGACCGTTCCTGCAGCTACTGAACTTCCAGTCCAGGGGAAGTTTAAACAGTAGAGGGCGCTCTACTGTTTAAACTTCCTGCCGGGACAGGAAGTTCAGTAGCTGCAGCCGGTCCGGAACCCAGCGCGGAAAGAAGACAGCGGGGACCAGGGGACTCGCGCCGGCCGGAACAAGTAGTGTATACCCGCTGTATTGCATCGGTCGTCGGGCATTCGAACGCCGCTATCGACGCACTCCCAACCCGCCAGCGATCGAGAAAAATCTTCCGCACGGACGGATCGATGGGAATGGAGTGCTTCATTTTTACAATAATTATGTATAAATGATTTAGTCAGTGTTTGCCCATTGTAAAATCTTTTAAATCCTGTCAGATTTCTACTGCCTACTGTAAGAGACAACAACATAGGAAAAAAGTAATTTATGGCTCATTTTACTCTGGAAAAAAAAATGTACTTATTTGTATATGTTTGCACATATCTTAAATTTTACAGTTTTTTGCTGTAGTGCCCCTTTAAGAAAATATTAGAGACAGTTTTGATTTTTGATGGTTACCCATAATCTCCAAGTCTCTGTGACAGAGAGACCAGGAGCTTGATGGTGCAGTATTGTTAGATAAAGGGATGTGTGCAAACGTGTAAGTATTATACTCACATGGGTGGGGTGCAAAACTTGCAACCACTGTTCGAGCGGGGACGGTTATATTCCTGCAGGCTCAGTGTCCCAGGCCTGTTGGTGCAGATGTTGGTCGGTCCCTCTCCTGGATTAGTTGTGAGAACTAAAGGTCCTCGTGACTAAACAACCCCTATGGGGTATGTAGCAAGAATACAGAGGCACCAGAAGAATAAAAATGTCTAAAAAAAAAAATCTTAAAATTTGTGGAAGCAGTATCCTCCTAGCAGGAAATCAGAGCCACAAGGGGGCAGGCTTGGGCTTGAAAAGACATCACAGAAGACAGACTCAGCTATAATTATTCCAGGCAAAGCTAGACTGAATGCTCAGTCAGGGATTGTTATCAGAGCTGATAACAGGCAGATTTAGCAGAGAAGAATGAAACCAAGAGCATGAGTAGGCGTTTACTGTCATGTTCCCATTGATATATATGGTAAAATACATGAGGGTGCTTTGTCTCTGGTTCTCTTTAACCCTCCTGGCGGTTTAAAAAAATCCGCCAGGGGTCAGCAAAGTAGTGTTTTTAAAAAAAAAAATAAAAAATTTTCATGTAGCGAGACAAAGTCTCGCTACATGATAGCCGCTGCTCAGCGGCATCCCCCCAGCCCCTCCGATCGCCGCCGGCGATCGGAGATCAGGAGATCCCGTTCAAAGAACGGGATCTCCTGGAGGGCTTCCCCTGTCGCCATGGCGACGGGCGGGATGACGTCACCGACGTCATCGGGGACTCCCATCCACCCCACAGCGCTGCCTGGCACTGATTGGCCAGGCAGCACACGGGGTCTGGGGGAGGGGGGCGGCCGCGGCGCAAGGAATAGCGGCGGATTGGCGGCGATCGGAAGCTGCACGCAGCTAGTAAAGTGCTAGCTGCGTGTAGCACAAAAAAACCAAAAAATTATGCAAATCGGCCCAGCGGGGCCTGAGCGGTGCCTCCCGGCGGTATAGCCCGTGCTCAGCACGGGCTTACCGCCAGGGAGGTTAATATGATACTACTAGGTTTTGTATACATAAGAAGCGTAATTTCTTACCTTCTCAGAAGGACAAACCATTATTTAATGGAAAAAGTGATGTTTATTCATGCGTGGTAACAACGCATTTCACGGGGCTTCCAAGTGCCTGTAGAACTTTTGGTCACAAATGTAAGCACCTAAAAAGAGCTCACATTAGTGACCAAAAGTCCAACAGGCACTTGTACTGACCTGAGAAAGCGAAAGAAAGAATAGGAATAAAGTGTAGAGTGAATTAAATACTTATTTCAGTAGATGTATTTATAGAAATCTGTACCATCAGTCCTGAAAGAGGGACAAAATGAGGACGAAAGAGGGACAGGGCTCCCAAAGAGGGACTGCCCGTCCTCCAAAAAGGGACAGTTGGGAGCTTTGCTCACACGTACGCTGACGTCCCATTCTTAATCCATAGGCTTGAACATGGGGAGTTGGCCCAGCCTCCGCAGCTGTAATAGCATCAACGCTTCTGGGAAGACTTTCCACAAGGTTTAGGAAAGTTTTCACCATTTTTTCCAGGAGAGTATTTGTGAGGTCAGACACTGATGTTGGATGAGAAGGCCTAGCCAGTCTCTACACTAATTCATCCCAAAGGTGATGTCATCACATAGTTTGCGGGTAGGAAGAAAACGTACTGACTTAAGTGATGTCTAGGAGTGGCTTGCACCGCACTCAGATGTACAGGAAGGTGACGGATGCAACTGCACTGCCTGTGCCGAGTGACTGCAGATGCTGCAAGCGACCAACAGATCCAGGGAAGCACATGCCAGGCGGCGGATGCACCTCCTGTCAGCTGCCCATGTGAAAGAGGCTTAGAGGTTTTCCCACTTCCTATCTGCAGAGGAAGTGATGGAAATTCTTACACATGGGCACACAGGACAGATATAAAAATCCAAAAGAGGTTTTATCACAATAAACAAAACTCAATTATCTTTCCTTAGAGGAAACCTGAGATAACAAAAATGTATACAAAACCTGGGGCTTCCTCCATCCCCCTTTGGCCTGATCGCTACCTCGCCGTCCTCCTCCGTTGCCTCGTTCCTCCTCTATGGCTCACGGTAACTTCCGGAGTCGGGCACGCCCCATTGACTAGAGGAAACATAGTACAAAGGTACTAGCGACGTACAACATACATCTCTAGGCAACCTAGTTGCCTAGAGAGGTATAACCACTGCGCAGGAGCAGAAAGCTCCCAGCCACGGAAGCACAATGGGGGGAAGCATGTGCGGCCAACACTGCGCCTTGTGCCGACTGGCTGAGGCTACTGGGAGCATTGTGGAGGATCCAAGAGGCGGAGGAGGATGGCGGCATGCAAACGACCAGGCAGAAGGGGGATGGAGGAAGTCCCAGGTATGTACACATTTTTCACTTTCAGTTATCTCAGGTAGTCTTTGAATTGGGATTTTTTTTTACTACAAGAAACCTCCCCATAAAGGAAGGTTCATAACACAGTATGCTGTTGGAGATGCATGCTGAAATGCATGCTGGGAGATGTAGTACGTACATCTCCCAGAAGGAGATTTACTCAGACCTACATACTTCAGCTCTCCTTCCTGGCGGTAACCCCGAACGTAGTTCGGGGTAGGCCGAGCAGGAGGCTTTCTCAGGCCCCACTGGGCCGATTTGTACAATTTTTTTTTTGCTGCACGCAGCTGGCACTTTGCTAGCTGCGTGAGCACACCGATCACCGCCGCGCCGATTCACCGCTGTCCGCGTCGCCCCCCCCCCCAGACCCCTTGCGCAGCCTGGCCTATCAGCGCCAGGCAGCGTTAAGGGGTGGATCGGGACTCCCGATGACGTCATCCTGCCCCATCGCCATGGCGACGGGGGAAGCCCTTCAGGAAATCCCGTTCTTTGAACGGGGTTTCCTGATCGCCCATCGCCGGAGGCGATCGAGGAGGCTAGGGGGATGCCGCTGCACAGCGGCTATCATGTTTAAAAAAAAAAAAAAAATATTACAAAAAACGGCTGCGCTGCCCCCTGGCGGTTTTTAATAGACTGCCAGGAGGGTTAATAGAGTCAAAAATGTAAGGGCTAAATGGGGCCCTGGGCAAAACTGAATGTGGGGCCTGTCACATTTCCATCCTCTACTGACTGTAAACGCTTGACCTCTGCAGTTCATGATTTATGGTACCCCTATGGAGTTTGGGGCCCTGAGCAAGTGCCTAGTTTGCCCCCATGAAAGCACGGCCCTGGTATGCGGCTCAGGCGGTGTAATTGCACGCGGACCAGTGCAGCCAGGAGTGCGGCTCAGAACCCCTGAAATCAGTTAGGTTCCTTTCACGCTGTCTGTCGTGGTGCAGCTGATATTATTGCATAGAAATGTGGTGCAATTGTATTTAAAAGGGGCCGTTCACACTGGTCGTTTTGCACTGCGGTGCGACACGTCCCGACGGAACAACGCGCTGCCTAAAGTGTGTTTCCGGGTGATACGCACGGTTTGGTGTGCGGTGCAGGTACAAGTCTGTGGATCACATGCTGCACTGTGCGTGTCGCATAGCGCAGAAAATGTGCAATGCGACTTTGCATCGATATTGCGGTGCGATCCTATTTCTGTGGATACGCACTGCAACGGATCTAGTGTAAAAGGAGCCATAAAGCAGAGATTCCCAGAGGAACCAGAGCTCAACTTTGCAGGGAATCTTCCTTGGCTTAAAGCAAACCTGAACGGATAATTAAAAGTGAAAATAAACATACAAAAAGGTCATACTTACCTCCTGTGTAATCTACTCATCAACCTCTTTCTTCTCTCCTGCGTCCCGTTTGTCCCGTGATCGATGGAATCATCTGTCTTCTATTTTGAAGATAGTGATGACCCTGTAACAGCTTCCTGGTCAGCAGAATGTTCAACTGTAATGTCACGTGAGCCATAGGGAAACATGGACATTACCTTGCACATCAGTTGTCCACTTATACCTTTCAGTTAGCGCAACCAATCCAAATACTTGTCTCTTGCAACAGCTAAAGCCCGATTGGCTGTTTAGGGCAACTATTTCAATTTACTTGTCACCTGTCCTGAATCCTGATGACTAGTCCTTTTTTTATCTTGTTGGCTATGCCGGACAAAATCTGAAGCCTGGTACACACCATGCAATTTCCCTTCAGACAGATGGGGTCGAACAGATAAGTTCCGATCTGATTTCTGATCATTTTTCTGATCGATTTGCATAGAAGTGATCAGAAAATCCATCAGAAAAACGATTGGATCTGTGGGAAATTATCTATCGACCCATCTATCTGACAGGAAATTGCATGGTGTGTACCAGGCATAAAAATCCTTGAAGGTAATATGTAGCTGGAATATTAGAAAATGACCACAAGAGGGCGCTGATTGACAGCAATATGGAGCTCTGCAGCACTTTTTAGAACAGAGCTCTTTTGGGCTGGTTTTCAGTCCACTACATAACACATTGGGCAGCCGTCAAAAAATGCAAATCATGGTGCAACAAGATGCAGAGCTTGTAGGAGCTGAAACTGAATGTTGCATTTAAATCTGCTTAGTGCTGTATCGTTGCTGTGTCGTTTTAGAAAATTTCCAGTCAAATGTTAAAGGTCCGAGAAGCTTAAAAAATAAAAAAAAATCCACTTACCTGGGGCTTCCACACATGAAATGAACATTACATACTTACCTCACTGCCAGATCATCTCAGAAGCTCACCATTTTCCTCTTACAACAATTCCTTCCAGCTCTGAAAAGATTTTGTCACAATTGAAATATATCAGTTGCTGTCAGTTATAACTGAACGGACAACTGATGAGCAAGGTAATGTCCACGTTTCTCTATGGGTCAAGTGGGCAATATTACAGCTTTACAGTATGCGGACCAGGAATAGGTTATGGGGTAATGGCCACTTTTACAATGAATGATGGAGAATTCTATTGATCATAGTGAACAAATAGGACTCGGCAGAGGAGAAAGATTGGTAAGTAGACTACACAGGAGGAAAGTATGACATGTGTATGTTTATTTTGACTTTCATTTTCAGTTCAGGTTTGCTTTAGAGAACTTTACCAAAAATAGTATTGGGGGGGGGGGGGGGGGGGGAAGAGAATAAATCAAAACATTGCAAAGTGAGAAAGTAAAAATAGAGAAGAGAGATCAAAAATGATCAATATACAACATGTAATTAGTTCACGTTGTTGGATCTACAATGAGCCTGCAAGTCATCTTTACTACTGGCAGACAACAAAAAACTAGACAGTACCAATTGCAATTATCTATGACCACGTCTAATAATGCTTAAAGGGTTGATTTTAATAGATATATGCACAGAGGAAGATACTGGTTGCTTGGCAGCGGTAAAAAGCGGTTATTTCCCACAATGCAACGAGCTTCACAGACAGCAAACTGGCCGGCCCTTGGTCATGACATCACATTGTGGGAGGGGTTTCACCACAATATCAGCCATACAGACCCCCTGATGATGTATTTGATAAAAGGTAAAGATTTCTTGTGGGAAAGGGGGTATCAGATACTGATTGGAATGAAGTTCTATCCTTGGGTTTTGTCTGGAGCAGAAACTATACCTTAAACATTGTAAAGGTGGCCAAACAACTTAAAGAGTAACTGCTAGGCATAAAATCCAAAATCTAGTCTCTATTAGTTGCTGTTCTTTAAGTAAAAATGATGCGATCCAAGCAATTCAAAAGTTTGAAATCAATCTCACTCCTTTTCACCCGGCTCTTATCTCGTACGACTGCTGCAGAAGGGAAGTTGCAGTGCATGCTAATTCAGCCCGATTGGCTGAAGCCTCTATAACTCCCCTTTCCCTCCAACACCTCTGTGATTGGCAGCCCTGTTCTTTACTTCACGATGGTGGTCACAGCTGCTAGTGCGCAGGGAGGGGGACCAGCACCTGTCCTCTATCACTGGCATATGCCCCCCCCCTCTTGTAGTGCGCCATGTCTGCACCCTCTCCGCGGTCCCGCCGCATCCGCCTCCACTGCGGCATCCCCTTTCCTCCCCGCACTATTAGAGCACAACAGGGAGGAATAAAGGCAGCGCACACAGACTCACCTACTAATGGTTACAGGTGCTGGAGTTCCCGTCTACACTCTCTGCACTACCGCCGGCGATAGTGCAGAGTATAGACGGGAACTCCAGCACCTGTAACCATTAGTAGGTGAGTCTGTGTGCGCTGCCTTTATTCCTCCCCACTGTGCTCTGTAAAAAAAAGTGTGGGGAGGAGAGGGGATGCTGGTGGGGGGAATGCTTTAGCCTGAGGGACCCAAGATGGCCCCTGCTAGGAACTGATTTTTCTTCATTTACTGTGTAACGATTGTGGAACTTTCTCCGTGATCAGCGCACAACGCGTGCGCTGACACGGCGGAAATCCTCCACAAGCGTATATTTGCAGGCACCCAGCAAAAGGTGCTACGCACCTGTAGAGGGAAATTCCTGTCGGCAGATGGCGCTGGGGAGTGCAGAGGAACCAATCCTCTGTACCTCCACAAGTGCCAGACAGGAATTGTACGAAGCACAGAACGCAATCGCAAGAGAGGCGATTGCGAATGAGATTGAGCAAAGGGACAGGTTGTATGTGTGTGCGCCAATCCAGTCGCCACCCCACGACCGCGCACACACAACAGCAGATATGAAATAGGAACGCGATCGCGAGAGGTGCGATCGCCAGACGTGACACAAGGCAGATCAGAATAGAATACGAGGGTAGCAAAGGCACAGCAAATAATACAATAAGGAGATATGGAAAATAACAAACGCTAGCTAACCGCGAACACTTCACTCATTCTTAACAGTGCACGCGGTTATGCGCGGTCTCCACGTGATAAGCACAATAGAGACAAGCACGCCTAACTAACCATCGACAGACAAACCTGAAACAGAGGACGCGAGCGCTTGCTTAACGGTTACCTCACCGAGCCTCCAGCAAGCGTAGCAGACAAGACAGACACACGAAAACAGGGACAAGCGAGAGATAGGATCCACAGCACTAGCGAAAAGTGGCTAGCGCGATCCAGGTACAGAGTAGCAGAACAGGAGGATCCCCAGCGCTAGCGAAAAGTAGCTAGCGCGATCCCAGGAGACAGAACAGAAGAGATAGCTGGTAGCAACCGCTGCACCAGCTATACTCCAAGAACAGAGATCAGAACCATTTCCTGTCGACCACCTTTGGGACAGGACAATGGCAACAGGCAAGACAAGACAGAACAGGCAATAAAGATAATACAACCTGACTGGGCTAGAAGGGGAGCCTAAAGCAACCCCCAGGAATTAACTATACTAGATAGCAATGGCTGACACTCCAGCAGTGTCCATCAGGAACAGACCATGGAAAGGAAATGACCAGCAAAGCCTTCTGGGAAACATAAAGCTCTTATAGTGCCAGTCATCAAAGAAGGCAGGTAGGGGATTTGCATAACGAATGTATGCAAATTCCCCAGCAAGAGAACAGACCAGAAACTTGCAATGGAAAGACAGGTCTCTGTTCCAGAGACCTGCAGCCCACAGACTAGAGGAATGGACAAACAGCTGTCTGCCTGTGCAGCCAGCTGAGCGGATCATCACATACTGTAGACAAATCACTAAAATTAAAATGTGGAGCAAGTAATTATCTACTTATATGTATTTTTTCCCCAGGCATAGTATGGCTAATATTTGTTCTTTAAAATATACTAGCCGACCCGCGTCGTAGCATACGCAGCATCTTCTACCTATCTAATAGAGTACGTGCCTTAACCTTGAAGCAAGAAGAATAAAGGTGGGTACACACATCAGATAAAAGTCTTTGGAAAATCAAAGGTCACAGACCAATTTTACCCCCTTCCATGTAGTATGAGAGCCATACTCTACACAGTCTATTCTATGGAGCTGAACTCCCCATCAGATTGAAATCTTTGCAAGATGCTGTATACAAAGATGCTGGACACATGCAAAAGATCAGTTCCTGCCAAAGATCCGTTCCTGCAAAAGATCAGTACCTACAAAATACATTCATAGTCAATATCTGCAGATCTCATACACACCTTGTTTAACGGACAATCATCTGCAGATCAGATCAACCAGGATGGATTTTCAGATCTGCGGATGATTGTCTGATCTCCAGATGAATGTCCGTCAAACAAGGTGTGTATTATGCTGGGCATACATGGTACGTTTTCTACCGTGTAATCGAGCCGCTGGCTCGATTCCTGCTCGTCCCCGCGGGCGCTTTCTCATCTTCCACTCGTTTCTTCTTTTGTCCTGCCCGCCGGTATCAAGCACATCGGAAATTATCAATCGAGCCATCAGCGGCTCGATTACATGGTAGAAAACGTACCGTGTATGTCCAGCATGAGATCTGCAGATATAGACTATGAATGCATTTTGCAGAAACTGATTTTTTGCAGGAACTGATCTTTTGCAGATACTGATCTAGTGAATGTGTACAGCATCTGTGTGTGCAGCATCTTGCAAAGATTTTTATCTGATGGGGAGTTCAGCTCAATAGAATAGACTGTGTAGGTATGGCTCTCATACTACATGGAAGGGGGTAAAATTGGTCTGTGATCTTTCATTTTCCAAAGACTTTTAGCTGATGTGTGTACCCCCCTTTAGGCTTTCCATGAGAAAATGTATGCATGCTCAAACACCAAGTTTAACCCTAAGCCTAATTGGCCATTCATGAGGCAATGCTCATGCAAATATGCATTTGCTTTCGCATGCCAAACTATGCAGGGTCAAAAAACTAATACCACAAAGCGGTCGCCCTGCGGGAATTAGTTCATGCTACATTAGCACTATCCAGGAACGCCACGGGGAGGATTCCCAATGCCCCCTTTTTATACAACCGGGGGGACCACGGGGTCCTAGTCTCTCTCACTGCCTGGGAACCACAGCGGCACCCCGGAGGGGGGAGGCTAGGTGCCGCAGGCGACTCCCCCCCCCCCCCCCCCCCCCAAGCATGGCCAGCGCCGGGGAGAGCAGTTTGCACCCACCTCCAATATTAAAAACAGGCACTTTAACGTCCATTGCGTTCTGCTTCATGCGCACTAACTTGTGGGGCACCGCACCACATGAGAAAGGAGTGAAGCATGGGTCACCCCGAGCGTTAGAGCTCAGGGCTGGCTCACATACATACAACACTCCGGGGGGGGCAGCGCCACCCAGCCTCCTTCGCCGGGGTGCCGCTGTGGTTACCAGGCAGCGAGAGAGTCTGGGACCCCGCGGTCCCCCCAGTTGTATAAAAAGGGGCGCATTGGGAATCCTCCCCGTGGCGCTCCTGGATAGTGCTAATGTAGCATGAACTAATTCCTGCAGGGCGACCGCTTTGCAGTATTGGTTTGTTGACCCTGCATAGTTTGGCATGCGAAAGCAAATGCATATTTGCATGAGCATTTCCTCATGAATAGCCAATTAGACCAGATTCGGAAAGCCAGACTTGCTAGGGTTAAACTTGGTGTTAATTTTTCTCATGGAAAGCATTTTTCGCAGTCGTATCCTTTGGAGGCAGGTGGTGGATGGCTTGCTCTGGTGGTGTGAGCCCTGGAGTGAGTTGTCTGCGCCTGTCCTCCCCCCCCCCCCCCCCCTGGAGTGTTGTGAGGACAGGCGCAGACAACTCACTCCAGGGCTCACACCACCAGAGCAAGCCATCCACCACCTGCCTCCAAAGGATACAACTGCGAAAAATGCTTTCCATGAGAAAAATGAACACCAAGTTAAACCCTAGCAAGTCTGGCTTTCCGAATCTGGTCCAATTGGCTATTCATGAGGAAATGCTCATGCAAATATGCATTTGCTTTCGCATGCCAAACTATGCAGGGTCAACAAACCAATACTGCAAAGCGGTCGCCCTGCAGGAATTAGTTCATGCTACATTAGCACTATCCAGGAGCGCCACGGGGAGGATTCCCAATGCCCCCCTTTTTATACAACCGGGGGGACCGCGGGGTCCCAGACTCTCTCGCTGCCTGGGAACCACAGCGGCACCCCGGCGAAGGAGGCTGGGTGGCGCTGCCGACCCCCCCGGAGTGTTGTATGTGAGCCAGCCCTGAGCTCTAAATCTCGGGGTGACCCTTGCTTCACTCCTTTCTCATGTAGTGCCCCCAAGTTAATGCACATGTAGCAGAACGCATTGGACATTAAGGTAAGTGCCTGTTTTTAATATTGGGAGGTGAGTGCTGACGGCTCTCCCCGGCGCTGGCCACGCTGGGGGGGGGGGGGGGGGGGGGGGGGAGGTTCGCCTGCGCCACCTAGCCTGCCCCTCCGGGGTGTCGCTGTAGTTCCCAGGCAGTGAGAGCCTGGGTCCAGTGCTGCTCAAAACCGATCCGGATGCTACTCGGATAGTCGTCGTCATGTGACTAAAAACACTTCCTCCTTCCGGGTTGAAGGAGGAAGTGTATAGTCACGTGATGCCGGATTGGAGCGCATCGTGGGAGGCGACGAGGGACGAAAGAAGAAAACGTCATGATAGGTAAGATTTAAACCCCCCGCCCAGGCCGCAATGCATTACTGGGAGAAATCCGGATTGCTACTATCCGAGTAGCATCTGGATCGGTTTTGAGCAACACTGCCTGGGACCCCGCGGTTGTATAAAATGGGGGCATTGAGAATCCTCCCTGGATAGTGCTAATGTAGCATGTAGCAGTGTTGCTTGAAAATTTTCGCCTAAGTCATTTTTGCATCGAAAATCCTGTTTTCAATTTCGGCGAATTTTCGCGAAAATCTTTAGAAATATTTGCGTTTTCAACCAGCATCGAAAATTCATTTTATGTGGATGCTTATGCCCTTATGCGGAAAAATGTCTGCAATAATCCGCATGGAAATGCAGTCTATGCGGACGTTTATACGGAAAAATGTCCGCAATAATGCACAAGAAACTTCTCTGTATGCGGACGCTAATGCCCTTATGCGGAAACTGTCCGCAATAATACGCAAGTAATGCAAAAATGACTGGCATTAGGCGAAAATGAACGCGAAAAAATTTGATGGATAATTCGCCTGTCAAAAACGAAATTAGGCCAAAATTCGGCGAAACGAATTTTTGTATTTTCGTTATCACTGGCATGTAGCAGGGCGACCGCTTTGCGGTATTGGTTTTTTGACCCTGCATAGTTTGGCATGCAGAAGCAAATTTGCATGAGCATTGCCTCATGAATAGCCAATTAGGCCAGATTTGCAAAGCCAGACTTGCTAGGGTAGGCCTCTTTTCCACGGACAGTTAATAGGCAGTAAAATGCCTGCTGCTGCCTGGTAACTGCTTGCTGCTGCCTGGTAACTGCTTGCTGCTGCCTGGTAACTGCTTGCTGCTGCCTGGTAACTGCTCGCTGCTGCCTGGTAACTGCTCGCTGCTGCCTGGTAACTGCCTGGTAACTGCTTGCTGCTGCCTGGTAACTGCTTACTACTGCTTACTGCTGCCTGGTAACTGCTTGCTGCTGCCTGGTAACTGGTTACTACTGCTTACTGCTGCCTGGTAACTGCTTGCTGAGCACACAGCTCAACAGTCCGTGGAAGAGAAGCCTTAAACTTGGTGTTTGAGCACGCATACATTTTCTCATGCAAAGTGCTTCTTCTTGCTTGAAGGTTGAGGCACACCCTGGGGGCAGGGCGCTACTGCTTCTTCTTACTTGGACCAGCCCCTTCTTCTTGCTTGGACCGGCCCTGGGGGCAGGGCGCTACTACTTCTTCTTGCTCGATGGTTGAGGCACTTACTCTAATATTAATATATCTATCTATCTATCTATCTATCTATCTATCTATCTATCTATCTATCTATCTATCTATCTATCTATCTATCTATCTATCTATCTATCTATCTATCTATCTATATATATATATATATATAAAATCGGATGTATGTATGTATGTGTGTGTGTGTGTGTGTATGTGTGTGTGTGTATGTGTGTGTGTGTATGTGTGTGTGTGTATGTGTGTGTGTGTATGTATGTGCCGCGATCACTCGAAAACGGCTTGACCGATTTGAACGAAACTTGGTACACAGATCCCTTACTACCTGGGATGATATGTTCTGGGGGTCTCGCGGCCCCCCTGCACATGTGGGCGGAGCTACAAACAGCCAATCAGATTCCACCCATTCAAGTCAATGGGAAAAATGTAAAAGGCTGCCATTCTCACAGTAATCAAGCCAAAGTCCCCACACTTGGCACAGTTGGTCACTTGGTGACCGAGGTTACAAATCCAGGAAAAGTGGGCGGAGCATAAAACAGCCAATCAAATTTCAGCCGTTCATTTTAAATGGGAAAATGTAAACTGCAGCCATTCTTAGACTGTTAATCGCAGGGTTCTCAAACTTGCCACACTTGGTCACTGGGTGAATGCGATTAAGATTCAAGAAAATGGGTGGAGCCTACAACAGCTAATCAAAATTCACCTATTGATTTTCAAGGGGAATATTTAAACTTCTGCTATTCTTACACTGTTAATGGCAGAGGCTTCAAACTTCCTACAGTCGGTCATTGGGTAACTGGGGTCCAAATTCACTAAAGGGGCGGGGCCACATACAGCCAATCAGATTTCCTTAGTGGATAAACTGCTTCCATTCACACATTTTTGATGCCAGGAACCTGAAAGCTCACAAACTTGGTCATTGAGTGACTGTGTGTCAAGGTTACAAAAAGTGGGTGGAGCCAAAACAACTTTTACTGGGAAAATATAAACTGCAACCATTCTTACACCGTTAATGGCAGGGTTCTCAAACTTTGCACAGTTGGTCATTGGGTGACAGATTAAGATTTTGGAAGGTGGGTGGAGCCTACAACAGCCAATAAAAATTCACCTTTTGATTTTCAAAGGGAATATTTCATCTGCTACCATTCTCTTATACTGGTAAAAGCAGATGCCTCAAACCTGGTACAGTTGGACACTGGGTGACTAGGGTCCAAATTCAGGAAGGGGGCGGAGCCACAAACAGCCAGATTTGTTTATTTTTCAATGGGAATATACAAAGTATTGATACCAAGGACCCCAAAGCTGATAAACTTGATAATTGAGTGACTGTATGTCAAGGTTAGAAAAAGTGGGCAGTGCCAACAACATTGCAGGGTTCCCAAACTTTACACAATTGGCCACTGGGTGACTGGGATGAATATTCAGAAATGTGGGTGGAGCCTACAACAGCCAATCAAAATGAACCTATTGATTTTCAAGGGGAATGTTGAAACTGCAGCCATTCTCACACGGTTAATAGCAGAGGCCTCAAACCTGCTACAGTCGGTCGTTAAAGAGAACCTGAACTGAAAATAAAAAGTCAAAATAAACATGCACAGGTCATACTTACCTCCCGTGCAGTCTACTCCCCAATCTCTTTCTCCTCTCCCGTGTCCCATTTGTCCACTGTGATCAATGGAATTCTCCGTCCTCCATTTTAAAAATGGCCATTACCCCATAACAGCTTCCTGCTCATCACACTGTTAAACTGTAATATCGCTCACTTGAGCCATAGGGAAACATGGACATTACCTTGTACATTCAGTTGTAACTGACAGCTGCTGATATATAACTGACAGCAACTGGTATATTTCAGTTCTGACAAAATATTGTCAGAACTGGAAGTGATCACTGTAAGGAGAAAATGGTGAGCTTCTGAGAGGAACTGACAGTGAGGTAAGTATGTAATATTCATTTGCAGCGACGTCATGTGTTTATTTTAAATAATTTTACTCACTTCAGGTTCCCTTTAAGTGTTTGGGGTTCAAATTCAGTAAAGGGGCGGAGCCAAAAACAGCCAGATTTCTTTGCTGGATAAACTGCTTATATTAGCACAATTTTGATGCCAGGAACCCAAAAGCTCACAAACTTGGTCATTGAGTAGTGACTGTGTCAAGGTTACAAAAAGTGGGTGGAGTTAAAAACAGATTTTTCTGGGAAATTGTAAACTGCAGCCCGTCTTCACTGTTAATGGCAGGGTTCTCAAACTTAGCATAGCTGGTTACTGGGTGACTGGGATTAATATTCAGAAAAGTGGGTGGAGCCTAAAAATGCCAATCAAAAATCACATGTCACTTTTCAAGGAGAATATTAAAATTGCTGCCATTTTTGCACGGTTAATGGCACAAGCCTCAAACCTGGTACAGTTGGTCATTGGGTCACTGGGGTTCAAATTCAGAAAAGGGGACAGAGCCACAAACAGTGAATCAGATTTGTTTCATTTCATGGGAAAATACAAATTATTGATGCCAAGGACCCCAAAACTCACAAACTCGGGCATTGAGTAGTGACTTTGTGTCCAGGTTACAAAAAGTGGGCGGAGCCAAAAACAAATTTCACTGGAAAAGTGTAAACTGCAGCCCTTCTGTTTATTTCAGGGTTCCCAATCTTTGCCCAGATGGTCACTGAGTGACTGAGATTAATATTCAGGGAAGTGGGTGGAGCCTATAGTAGCCAATCAAAATTAACCTGTTGATTTTCAAGTGGAATATTTAAATTGCTGCCATTTTTTACACTGTTAATAGCAGATGCCTCAAACCTGCTACAGTTGGTCATTGGTTGACTGGGGTTCAAATGCTGGAGAGGGGTGGAGCCACAAACAGCCTATCTGATTTGTTTAATTTCTATGGGAATATACAAATTATTGATGCCAAGGACCCCAAAGCTCACAAACTTGGTCATTGAGTGTTTGTGCGTTAGGGTTAGAAAGTGGGCGGAGCCAACACCAGTCAAATACATACCCGGGCAACGCCGGGTCATCAGTGGGTGAAGACAAATACAAATTTCACTGAGAAAATGTAAACTGCAGCCATTCTGGTAATGGCAGGGTTTTTAAACTTTGCACAGTTGGTCACTGGGTGACTGAAATTAATATTCAGAAAAGTGGGTGGAGCCAACAAAAGTGAATCAAACTTCCCCTGTTTTTCAAGGGGAATATTTAATTGCTACCATTCTTGAACTGTTAATGGCACAGGCCTCAAACCTGGTACAGTTGGTTATTGGGTGACTGGGGTTCAAATTCAGAAAAGGGGTGGAGCCACACACACCCAATCAGATTTGTTTCATTTCAATGCAGATTATTGATACCAAAGACCGCAAAGCTCACAAACCTTGGTCAGTGAGTAATTGTGTGTTAGGGTTAGAAAAAGTAGGCGGAGCCAACACCAGCCAAATACATACCCGGGCAACCAGCTTATATATATATATATATATATATATATATATATATATATATATATATATATATATATATATATATATATATATATATATATATATATATATATATATATATATATATATATATATTATATATATATATATATATATATATTATATATATATATATATATATATATATATATATATATTTATTTATTTTACTTTCATCTATCAAATTTTATTTAACTTTTTTTTATCAAAATATCAATTTTATTTAAAAAAAAAAAAAAAAAAAATGATCAAGATCAAAGAAAACGTCCTATTGATTTTTATGGGCTGTTATGTTACCAAGTTAATGGAAAAAAAGAAGTTCTACCAATCTGGTTGTATGGTTTATGGCCACCTGGCGTCACTGCGTTACAAGCTGGCGCTGATGGCGTACCTGTATTGGAACTTGTCCATGGCGCTGGACATGTGCTTGGGGCAGTTCTCGTCACAGATGTACAGGTTGTAGTCATTCTCTGGCACCAGGTCCACGTCGTGCAGGATCAGGCAGTCCCAGTCGTCATAGCGCAATGCCTCCCGGACGCCAATGTTCAGCAGCTTTGCTCGATTAAAGGTGGCGTTCCCAGCCTGGCAAAATAAATGTGTCTCTTAGTGAGTAAAGACCTTAACACTACTAGAACCCATCACCTCCTCCTAACCACGCCACACATCTCGCACTCCCATGCACGACTACAGGACTTCACTAGAGCTGCCCCCATCCTGTGGAAGTCTCTCCCACTGCCCATCAGACTTGCCCCTCCTGCAAACAAGCCCTCAAAACTCACCTCTTCCAAGGTGGCCTACCCAAACTCACCACTGCCCTAACTCTCTCTGCTGAGAACCCCTCAAAGCAGCCCCCCTCCTTTCGTGTCACCCCACTCCCTCTAGATTGTAAGCTTTTGACAGCGCCCTCTCCCCATGAGTATCATACTAGATTGTGCACTCTACACAGGATAATGTGAACTTGTATTATTGGGACTACCACGCCAGTGTATGATCTGCCATTGTATTACTACTACCTGTATTCTGTTGTGTACCTTATTGTTTATTAACTGTATTGTGTACCTTATTGTTGATTAACTGTACAGGTAGTCCTCGGTTAACGAACGAGATAGGAACTGTCGGCTTGTTCTTAACCTGAATCTGTCCTTAAGTCGGGACAGCCACCTTTGCCTCCATTTTTAATGCAGAGTAGGCTCAGCGGAAGGTAGATAGAGGGCATCTCACCTGTTCCACGGCGGTAGAAGGTCCCATCATGCTGCCCGGCCTGTCCTCTCTCTTCGTCCACTGTCCCCCGGCGGCTTCACATGCGTCGCAGAATGTCGCATTAGGAGGCGCCGCCACTAGGGGGCTTTTCCTGATTGCATCATTATGCGACGTATGAGAAGCCACCGGGGGGGGGGGGGGGGCAGGAGAGAGAGAGAGAGAGAGAGAGAGAGAGAGAGAGAGAGAGAGAGAGAGAGAGAGAGAGAGAGAGAGAGAGAGAGAGAGAGAGAGAGAGAGAGAGAGGAGAGAGAGAGAGAGGAGAGAGAGAGAGAGAGAGAGAGAGAGAGAGAGAGAGAGAGAGAGAGAGAGAGAGAGAGAGAGAGAGAGAGAGAGAGAGAGAGAGAGAGAGAGAGAGAGAGAGAGAGAGAGAGAGAGAGAGAGAGAGGAGAGATATTGACGTGGAACAGGTGAGATGTCCTATATCTACCTTCCACTGCGCCTACTCTGTATTAAAACGGCAGCAGAAGAGGTAGTCCCCGGCGGCGTGATGTCATCACGGCGGGCGTTCGTATCGGCGGGTCCTTCGTAAGTCGGTGCGTTCGTAAGTCGGAGACTACCTGGATTGTGTACCTTATTGCTTATTACCTGTAATGTGTTGTTGGTCACCCCTGCTATTGTCTGTATCTTATTTGTTGTACAGCACTGAGTAATTTGTTGGCACCTTATAAATCCTATAAATAGTAAGAAAACTAATAAAAAAATAATAATAATAAAAACAACAATAATAACGATAATAACGATAATAATAATAATAATAATAATAATAATAATATCTACTACCAGTGTTCACTTAAAAGTACATTTGAACTGAGGGGAATACGGAGGCTGCCTTATTTATTTCATTATAAACAATACCAGTTTCCTGGCAGCCCTGCTGATCTCTTTAGCTTCAGTAGTCTCTGAATCACACACCTGAAACAAGCATGTGGCTTATCAGTCAGACTTCAGTCAGAGCTCCTGGTCCGCATGCTTGTTCAGGGTCTATAGCTAAAAGGATTAGAGGCAGAGGATCAGCAGGACAGCTCGTTAATCTGCCTTTTTTTAAAATTGAAAAAAAATATGTCAGCCTCCATATCCTTCAAGTTTGGCCCGTTTCCACTATCGCGAATCCGCATGCGGGCAACGCATGCGGATTCGCACAGTCAGTACAAGTGGATGGGACTGTTTCCACTTGTGCGTTTCCCCGCACGTTTTCTGTGCAGAAAAAATCTGCAGGGTAGGGGCCTCAGAATTCGCCTGCGTGTGGAATGCAGGCGAATCGCACGCAATGTATTTAATAGGGAAATCGCATGCGTTTTCCCCATGCGTTTTTTGCTGCGATTTCGCATAGGTACCCATGTTAATTCACACAGGCAGTGACATGGTTAAAATCGCATACAGCCTTACCTATGCGAAATCGCATGCGAAATCGCGGCAAAAAACGCATGCGGAATCGCACCCGCATGCGATTTGCCTGCGGTGATTCGCCGGCGATTTCGTAACGCTATAGTGGAAACGGGCCCTGAATGCTTTAAAAGACATCCAATTCAGCAAACGGTGTGCAGTCACCATGGTAGCAAAGAAGCACAAATTGTGCTCACTATCAATTCCGTAAGCGCCAAACCTGGCTGCTAATCTGAAAACTAAGTTCCTCTTTAATGTTATTAAAGAATAAAGAGGAACTTCAGCCTAAACAAACATACTGTCGTTAGTTATGTTCATTAAAATAGATAGGTAGTATAATCTCTTTCCTACCCTGTTTTAAAAGAACAGGCAAATGTTTGTGATTTCATGAGGGCAGCCATCTTTTTGGTTGAAAAAAGGTGACAGGGAGCATGAGACAGTCCTGTGTCCTGAATACCCCACCCAGTTGCTAGCAAACGAGAA